>NW_019416385.1:298421-313373 GCF_000390285.2 Anoplophora glabripennis | reverse complement strand
GGTTGACTGAAAATTTCAAATCGATATTTTAATTTCTAAAGGTCACTCATAATTATTTTAACTTTAAAAGTAGTGTACCTAAAATGTTTTTGAGCGACCTCTAAAAATAAATAATAGCGAACTAATAAATTTTTTTATTGAATTTTATGAACAAAAGAATAGAAATAAATCACGATTTTGGAAATCTTTAAAAATCTTGAGCGACCTCTAAAAAAATTTTTTTTGAGCTGATTTTTTGAGGGGGCTCTTAAGACATGATAAACTAACATAATTTCACAAGACACGAAAAAAAAAATGTTAGTTTTTTTTGGGCCACCCTAATACAGAGTGTAAGTAAATAGTTTCGCCAAACTTTAATGGTGGATTTTACGACAAAAATTAACAAAAAATTTCATATAAACATATGTCCCGCAACCTTTCCTTTATTACAGGGTGTTCAAAATTACTGAAAAAAATATGGTTTATTTCAAGTTGCAAAAAACAGTTGAAGGGAGACATTTAAATAATACTCAATTTCATGACAGATGACTTGGTTACTTGAATAATAATTATTTTAATTTAAACAATAATTTGATATTTTACCTTTTACCACTAATTACCTAGAGATCGTTTAACATTTTTTATTTATCTGGAAAACAGTGCTTTCTAGCATTGTGTAGTAAGAAGCCAATTTTGGCAAGTTCTTAGTGTCTATTCTATTATACTGGTAAGTCAATTTTGAAATAATGACCAAAAAAAACTTTTATTTTTATTTTTTTTCAGATTTTTAATTTTTTTAGATTTTTTTTACTTTTTTATATTTTTTAACCTTAACTTTTTATTTATATTTAGATATATTTTTTTTTATTTAGATGTAACTTTTATTTTTGTAATAAAATGAGCCAGTTTAAACTTATTATTCTTTATTTCAATAAAAGAATAATTATTTTGTAGAAATTGAAATGTCAAAATAATTTATGTATATATATTTTTAGTTGTTGTTTATTTTTATTTTTCACCTTTATTTGGAAATTTCAGTTTTATCTACATATAAAGCATATATGAAATCAAATGTCCCATCCACAATATATTTTTTTACATTTAAATCGCGTTTTTAAAAGTTAACAAGTACCTTTTAAAAGTGTATCCCCTTTACCCAGTATTTGAAAATATTTTAAAAATCCAGCGCTCCCAATGAATTTCAAAACTTTTGAAAATTTGAAATAATAAAGTGCGATGGGGTAAATTAGTCCTTTTTAAGTCAGTATAAACATTTATTTTCCTTTCCTACCAGTTTACTACTATGCCATCATCAGGGAAAAAGAAAAATAACAATCATTGATGAAGAAGAATTGACTTTATGAAACTATTAATATTTAACAAAATTTTTTGAAATGAAAATCAGTAAATTCTTTCAAATCATAGTGACACATTAATGACAAACAATAAATATTTCTATAAATATAGAACGACAGAAAAATAACTGATAGTTGTGTGCAGCCAATTCTTTTGAGCGTCATTTTTCTTTTTGTCTGAAGATGTTATAATAGCCAATACTAGTAGAAAAGGAAAATACACGTCTATATTTAACTAAAATGACTACCCCATCACACTCACCGCCGTTCAGTATTACAATGGATTTTCGTCAAGATGAAATAATAAAGCCTGAATATGCCTTACCCTTGCGACAGCCACCACAACCAAACAAACAATTGCAACAGCGAACTTCATCTCGATAGACGTAGGTGAACGCGAGATTATTATTACCGTTTACGAATACTAAATGAAAGGTACGACCTGGTCCCAATTTATATACACGGTGCAGATCTGCAGGGAATGAATACTGGGGATCAAAGGTCGATCCGGAACTTCGGTAGTTTGGTGATTTGTGTGGTAATTTTTTTGTTGAGCCTCCAAAAGAAGTCTCATTATGCCTCGAGTGTAAGGTCAACGTGAGCCGTGCGATTTTTGGGTTTAATTTAAAGAAAATGAAAAATGTTAGTTTATCCATAAATGATGTATGTAACAGGAGTTTTTTCTTAATAAGATTTCGGGAAGACTATTACTTTTAATACTTTTGTCGCTCTTAGACTAACGCCTTTTAGAGACAGTTTTTATAAATCTGAATTTGTCTATGAAGAAATTATCATATACCTATATTTCTTTTAACTGGTATAGTAAATTAGAAAATCCCCAAAATTAGTTGAAAAAGTTTTGTTTATGTTTCAGATAGATTTCAAACTAGTTACTTATTTCAAATACGATTAATAAATGATAATTCTACCAACTAGCACAAAACTGTTTTTTAACCTTTCTTAATAATATCAATGTCGTATATATTTCAAGTGTCTTCTTAATGACCATTTTTTTTAATACAGACCGGGATTTTGCGAACATTTGTTTCCTTTTTATTTCAGTTGTTTACCTAATTAATTTAATATTGTGATATTAACTTTTGATAAATTTTCCAGTTTGTCTGACTAATAGATATTTCCAATTTAGTTTTTGTTTTAATTACAAAATGGAGTTAAAAGCTTGAAATTAATCTTGATTTATATTTAATAATTTAGCTGATGGTGCTATTAAATTTATTGATGTAACTAATAACACTCAAGTTATTTAAGCAACGGCAACGTAGTGAAGTAGTATTTTTTGCTTTAATTCCAAATATGTACATAAGTCAAACAGGGTGTTTCATGACATACTATAAATACTATAATAGTAAAGTGGGACAGTTTGTGGAAATATGAAATGACCACTTAAAACAGTTCTGGATCAAAATTTGTGGATATACTGCGAATTAATTCATTTTGATACACACACTGTGTCTAATGAGAAAATTATGCATTTAATTTGTGTCACACATTCTTTAAATTTTGAATTAACAATGAAATTCTGCTGAAATATTTTCCAATCAACTTTTCATTATTAACAAAGGAAACAGTTGGGATTTCATACTTCAGTTCAGTATTAATTCCACGACCTACTTTAATTTTATAGATTGCACAGGTCCTAGAAGGAAGATTTATATTCACATGCCGCATACAAAAAGTTAGTAATTAGACTTCATTTAAAAAGTTTTGTTTCTACATGAAGAATGGTACATTTTTGTAAAGTAACTAATAGTAGATATTTCTCTCAATTTTCTTGACGTGAAGGATACCTAATAATAATTGTTAGTTTTACTAAATTATTTTTATGATAAGCATATTATTCCTCATTTCATAGGTTACTTATTATTTAAAATATAATGTAGAAGTTAAACAACAATTTTTTGATCTAATGTAGATACTGAATCTTCTGGTAAAATATACCAACGGAGTTTTTGCCATGCGACAAGTGAATAAAAGTTTTCAAATCTATAATTTTTTAATTTAGTGTATAATTACAATAGAAATCGTAGTATAATTGGCAATACCGAATACTATACTATTATTGTTAAAATAATATTGAAAAGCTAATAGTGTTTTCCTTTAAAAATAATACCAAAAATATAGAGCATGAATTTTTTTAAGTTGTCACAAAAGGCTGCGATATTTCCCAATACGATCCTTGAATTTTGGATTTCTGATTCCAAGGTTTTGTTGACCTTCAATTGCATATTATGCATAACAATTATAAATTGATTTTCACAAATTATTGATAAACTATAGTTAAAATGAGTGATAATGCAAAAATCACCTTGTATATTTACAAATTTTGGCCCAGAAAATTTATTTTTTATAAAAAGTATTTATTGTATCAATGCCTATATTATCGCACTGCAATATTTGTATGTGTTCGCCATGAAATACCTAAGAATATTTGAAAAAGAAAAGAAGAAAAAATGCTGTGAATGAAAATCGATATCAAAACTAAATTAAGTACATATTAGAAAATCCAAATATTAGAAGAAAATTATGATTTAAATCTATACGAGTATTATTAATTATACATAATTTCCGAGCAGTTCGATTTTTATTTTAAAAAAATATTTTTATATATCTGTCCCCAATCAGTGACGAAGTAAAATGGCTTAAATAAAAAAAATTACATAACAGCAGGTATTTGTTTTCATTTTCATAGGTCTATTAAGTCAGGAAATTTAATAAAAAATACGGTTCCAGGAAATTTGTATAATTTATTCAAGTCAACAAAAAAACAACAAACATCAAAATAAAAATTATTTAATTAAATGCTTAAAATGACCTCCTCCAACTTCTTAATACAATGCCAAACAGTGCATGATATTTAGGACGTTATGAATAACATGGTTGTTAAGGTAGAAAATAAAAAGAGGATGGTAAGTAAAAGATAAAAAAAATAATAAAATTGAAGGACAAAAACCATTTAGCATTTTGTCAGTTGGTGGAAGTATTTTATTTATTAAAAAATATACAGGGTTTTCTGAAATAAGTGCGTTCTTTGAAAAGGGTTTAGAAAGCACGAAAATAAGCAACTTATTTAGCAACTGATGGTCTAAAACATTATGTTTTAAACTGAAAAAAAAAAAATACATGAAGCTTTAAACAAATTTAAAACCGTGCGAAAGTGCTGAAGGCGGTTTTGACGGTTTAAATTTTGTATTCGAAAATGCTGGAATTTATTCAAATCTAATTAAAAGTAACAGAAAATTTAAAGGAATTACTAACCAATAGACGATATGCTCTACAAAAATTGTTCAAAGTTGTTTCCATGCGTTCATAAACATTCCTCCATACGACGGTCAAAACTCTGTCATCAAAAAAATCACACCACACATTCATTGAAAACTGTTGCTGGAACCGAGATCTCTGTACAACCTGAGGATTTACATCACACCAATAGTGAATGTTGTGGAAATTTAGTATGCCGTCTTTAGTAAAAATTCTTTGCTTGTAAAATCCGTATCTTGTGTTATTTGATGTCGAAATTACTGACTAAATTCCACATGGAGCCGAAAATCATTGTTATTTAATGCCTGGACCCTTTGTATATGATAGAGGTGTAATAATTGTTGTTCCCGCCATACGGTACTGTTAGATACATCCATTTCTCGGACAATGTTGCGAGTACTGCGCCTCAGATCTTCCTCAACGAGGATTATGATGTTTTCTTCGTTGTCGAAAACCTGTTGCGGCCTTTCCCGTCCACAACCTTCATATGTCAGGTGGACATTCCCAGTATCCCGTAACCTTTGAAACAGTATTTTGCACTGTACTACTGTTAGTTTGTCGTTTGTTACGATAACGGACCGCATACAAACGACAAGTCTCATTTAAATTGTACTGACATTCTCCATTTCTGGTAGTTCTTGATCAGAAAACATTTTATACGCCGGCTAAGTAATACTGCTACACACAATTAAATAATACAAGACATACTAGCCTACCATCATATTTGCTTGATTCTGGAGGTCACTGAAACATCAGCCAATTAGAGAAGCGTTTCAGGCATGTAGCGAGTATGAAGCATTCTGTCCGTGCACGTGCACAAGATGCACAGGGTCGGATTGCATTTATGGCTAATTTTCTTAATTTTCTCGATAACTGACGCATTTAAGCCATCTGTTGCTTAATAAAAGTAGCTTATTTCATAAACGCCCTGTATATTTTGATATTTGTTGGTTTTGTTGATATGAGTAAAACATAATAAAAATGTGAAATCCCTGAAATCATTTCTTGATATTTGTAGATTTATTTAAAAAAGTGTTTTACCAATGATAGAGGATAATAAGTATTCAAAAAATTATGTCTACTGCTATTAATTTTGTTTACCTTTTTTCCGTCACTGATTGAGATTCAGATCCTCTCATACACTNTATTATTATTTATGCATAATTTCCGGGCAGTTCGATTTTTATTTTAAAAAAATATTTTTATATATCTGTCCCCAATCAGTGACGAAGTAAAATGGCTTAAATAAAAAAAATTACATAACAGCAGGTATTTGTTTTCATTTTCATAGGTCTATTAAGTCAGGAAATTTAATAAAAAATACGGTTCCAGGAAATTTGTATAATTTATTCAAGTCAACAAAGAAACAACAAACATCAAAATAAAAATTATTTAATTAAATGCTTAAAATGACCTCCTCCAACTTCTTACAATGCCAAACAGTGCATGATATTTAGGACGTTATGAATAACATGGTTGTTAAGGTAGAAAATAAAAAGAGGATGGTAAGTAAAAGATAAAAAAAATAATAAAATTGAAGGACAAAAACCATTTAGCATTTTGTCAGTTGGTGGAAGTATTTTATTTATTAAAAAATATACAGGGTTTTCTGAAATAAGTGCGTTCTTTGAAAAGGGTTTAGAAAGCACGAAAATAAGCAACTTATTTAGCAACTGATGGTCTAAAACATTATGTTTTAAACTGAAAAAAAAAAAATACATGAAGCTTTAAACAAATTTAAAACCGTGCGAAAGTGCTGAAGGCGGTTTTGACGGTTTAAATTTTGTATTCGAAAATGCTGGAATTTATTCAAATCTAATTAAAAGTAACAGAAAATTTAAAGGAATTACTAACCAATAGACGATATGCTCTACAAAAATTGTTCAAAGTTGTTTCCATGCGTTCATAAACATTCCTCCATACGACGGTCAAAATTCTGTAATCAAAAAAATCACACCACACATTCATTGAAAACTGTTGCTGGAACCGAGATCTCTGTACAACCTGAGGATTTACATCACACCAATAGTGAATGTTGTGGAAATTTAGTATGCCGTCTTTAGTAAAAATTCTTTGCTTGTAAAATCCGTATCTTGTGTTATTTGATGTCGAAATTACTGACTAAATTCCACATGGAGCCGAAAATCATTGTTATTTCATGCCTGGACCCTTTGTATATGATAGAGGTGTAATAATTGTTGTTCCCGCCATACGGTACTGTTAGATACATCCATTTCTCGGACAATGTTGCGAGTACTGCGCCTCAGATCTTCCTCAACGAGGATTATGATGTTTTCTTCGTTGTCGAAAACCTGTTGCGGCCTTTCCCGTCCACAACCTTCATATGTCAGGTGGACATTCCCAGTATCCCGTAACCTTTGAAACAGTATTTTGCACTGTACTACTGTTAGTTTGTCGTTTGTTACGATAACGGACCGCATACAAACGACAAGTCTCATTTAAATTGTACTGACATTCTCCATTTCTGGTAGTTCTTGATCAGAAAACATTTTATACGCCGGCTAAGTAATACTGCTACACACAATTAAATAATACAAGACATACTAGCCTACCATCATATTTGCTTGATTCTGGAGGTCACTGAAACATCAGCCAATTAGAGAAGCGTTTCAGGCATGTAGCGAGTATGAAGCATTCTGTCCGTGCACGTGCACAAGATGCACAGGGTCGGATTGCATTTATGGCTAATTTTCTTAATTTTCTCGATAACTGACGCATTTAAGCCATCTGTTGCTTAATAAAAGTAGCTTATTTCATAAACGCCCTGTATATTTTGATATTTGTTGGTTTTGTTGATATGAGTAAAACATAATAAAAATGTGAAATCCCTGAAATCATTTCTTGATATTTGTAGATTTATTTAAAAAAGTGTTTTACCAATGATAGAGGATAATAAGTATTCAAAAAATTATGTCTACTGCTATTAATTTTGTTTACCTTTTTTCCGTCACTGATTGAGATTCAGATCCTCTCATATAATATACGAATTAAAAATAAAAATTGGCATGAAGGACTACCATTTCCAGAAACTAAAGATACATATTAGTTTAAATTAAATTTTTATTTTTAATCGATACTGGATACCCGAAGGCGAGCACTAAATTGTACAGCAATATCTACGCAGCTCACGCCTTAAAATTGTTTTTGACCATGGATACATTTATCTCTGTTCAGCCATTTCATAATCTTCAAATCGTTCTTGATTTAAGATTTATTTATTGAAGTGAAATAATTTTACGTGGTGAAAATTGTAATATGCTTGTAATAAACAAATAAATCATTTGTTCCAAGTAGTCATACTAATTTGAAATGCTTATGTACTGTGCTTTCGAAAAGTAACGAATAAATTCATTATTTTTTAAATTGAGAAGTTTTCGAAAAAATCCCCTGGCACGTCGATTTTGTTTTTAAAAAAGGCACTTTTTGACATACGACCCATATTTGTGACGTCATCGTTGTTCGAGATATGACGTCATCGACAATTTTTTTAAATAGCAACCCCCAATTTTGACCATGCCATTTGAAAGAGCGTGTCATTCTACATACACAGATCATGAAAAATTATGGTGTTACATAACAAAAATTTCAAGAAAATAATGTTTGAAGATTTTAAAATTTAATTTTCACAATACTGAAAATGATAATGATTATGTAAAAATCGACTAAATGGTGCACCTCCCCATTATGCAACACCTGTCCGTGCTTATTTAGATGAGCTGTTCCCGAATCGTTGGATAGGGAGAAGGGGGCCGATTGAGTGGCCAGCCAGATCGCCTGATTTGACACCCCTAGATTATTTCTTGTGGGGATACTTAAAAAGCAAAGTATACGTTACTAGACCGGTTAATTTAGAAGATTTAAAAGCAAGAATTCGTCACGAGATACATCGTATACCTCCTGAAGTTATTGATAATGTCCAAAAAGAATTTATTAATCGTCTTGGCTACTGTCAGGCAGCCAACGGTGCACAATTTGAACATTTAATTTAGTCGATTTTTACATAATCATTATCATTTTCAGTATTGTGAAAATTAAATTTTAAAATCTTCAAACATTATTTTCTTGAAATTTTTGTTATGTAACACCATAATTTTTCATGATCTGTGTATGTAGAATGACACGCTCTTTCAAATGGCATGGTCAAAATTGGGGGTTGCTATTTAAAAAAATTGTCGATGACGTCATATCTCGAACAACGATGACGTCACAAATATGGGTCGTATGTCAAAAAGTGCCTTTTTTAAAAACAAAATTGACGTGCCAGGAGATTTTTTCGAAAACTTCTCAATTTAAAAAATAATAAATTTATTCGTTACTTTTCGAAAGCACTGTAGGTATACCTATTAATAATGGTCTTGTGATAGTGTATATTATTGAATCAATGGCCATATTAGATGCTATCTCGTCATCATGGTTTTCCATATTGTGAAACTAGCAATTTCATAATAATTTAATCAAATTAAATAATTATTTAAGAATGTATGTGTTATATGAATATAACTTGAACTACTTATAACTAAATTTAAAACACAGTCGGAAAATACTTTTTATTTTAAAACTATTAAATACGTTGGTTCGTGTAAAAATGTATCAATAATCACGATGTTATCTTATTCCATTTTAGACATCAGTGGTGTAAAATTTCTACTATTTCAAAAAGTGGTAGCTTAAATACACACGTAAAAAACGAGTTTACATTAAAGATATTTTCTAAAACTACGAAAATTTTTGGCCCACTCCACTGCTGAGCATATAGTTATAAACAGATTTTATCGAGTACGGATGATAAATGACCTTAAATCTGTTGGGCGATAAAATTTCGTGTCATTTTGTTTTGCACGGGAGTTGTTTTAATCGGTGTCTGACACGATGGTAATGGTAACAAGTTTCCGAAACCCATTTGGTGCATGGTCTCGTTAAAACAAATTGTGGGCATCCTTGATTTAATAACGACTTTGTTGGATGTTAAATTTTTCCCGACTTGGACCGAGTGGGCCATGCCCGATGATATCAAATGCTTTAGTTTTTTACTAAAACGTCAAATTATATCTGAATGTTTTATCAGATTATTCTAATTTCCTCTCTTATTGGGCCTGTTTTATAAATGACAAAATTTTAGAAGCATTCTAAATTTGACTTTAATAAAGTGTAGGATTAGTGAAAAAAATTGAAAAGCTTAAATTTTAGTATAAGATTGTAGACTAAGTGTTTGTTTGCTTGTTTTGTAAATTCCTAAATTGTTATCAAATTATCGTAATGACCTTATTAGGCATCTTTTATAAATTACGGAATTTCCATGGAATTCCTAATTTGATTTTAATTTAGTGCAGTAGTAAATAAAATATTTGCGAAAATGATAGGATTTTAGTATAACTATGTCATAAATATGTAAATATATTTTTTGGGATATTGCGGTTAAAAAAAACAAAAATACAAGGGTAATATTTTTCGTAACACAATTTTTAAGGCCTGTAGATGCATCAAAGGTTCGATGTGAAACATAACTGTTTCATCAATTAATTATTGGAAATTATTAAAAATAATAGTATTCAAATTTACTATACAGCAGTTTTCCTAAATAGGTCTTATAAAACAAAAGTAAAACAAATGGTAATCAGTGGCATCGGAACTAGTGGTTTGTGACACTTCAACTGTAAAAAAGATTCATGTGACGTTAAAGAGAATATCATTTTACAGATTTTACAGATTTTACAGATTTTACAGATTTTTACAGATTTTTACAGATTTTACATATTTTACAGATTTTATACATTTTACAGATTTTACAGAATTTACAGATTTTACAGATTTTACAGATTTTACAGATTTTACAGATTTTACAGATTTTACAGATTTTACAGAACATGAATCATTTTCATTTACTTAAAACTTTTTGAATTATTTCGTAGAATTCACGTGTTTATGTGTAATAATCCCACATTTTTTATTGCAAATTGCAGATTCGAATTCTAGGGCTAAAAGTATGTAGGATTTGTCTCAAGTATTTTTCGATTCGTGAGAAATGGCGCTTTAATTGACGAAATTCAATTTTCTCCATTTCTCTTAGTGAGAACCTATGCATACGATTCTGCAAAGTGTTTGCAATAAAGAATACAACGTTTTATGTAAGTACTCGAAATTTGTAGCAAAAAAGTTTATTCATTTTGCAAATTTCGAATAACTGTGAAGTTGTTACCTGTAAAAATGTAAATAGCTTGTGAATAAAGTACTTTTAGTATAACTGGGAGCAACGACGTGGACATAGTAGTTTTCTGTTCCCTTCGGGGTGCTTTAAAATTACTTGTTTCTTAAATTTATTTCTTTCTTCCTGTACGTTTATTTTGTATTTCCGCAGTCATAAAAAATACGAAGAAAAAAATAACACAAAATTTAAATGTGAACATAATAAAACATTTTTATAAAACAAAATATAAAAAAATATATTCATTTGAAAGCAAATTTAATCAAGCACTCCGATTAGTCACAAGCGAAGGAAATCGCGTTGACCAAGTGTCCCAAAAAGGACGTTTGTTCCTGGGTTACGATAATAGTAGTTTCTTGACAAGTCATTTGTCAGTATTTGAAAATTTGAGAAAGTTTTAAAACTAATTTTGATTATTTACAGTGAAAACGTGGTATTTTTTTATTGCAAATGATTGCATAGGTTGTTAGAAGGAGAAATAAAAAAAAATGATTTTTGTCGCTTACAGGGCCAACTATCACGAATTGAAATAAATGTTTCAGATAAATCCAACGTACTTTTAAAAGTAGAATTCGATTTTGCAATAAAAAATGTTGGTTTCTATTTGAGATTTTAAAGTTACCCTCCTCCACACATACAAGGAGTGGGGAAGGAAGAGGACTAATTTTAGGACTAGTGTATAAATCTTGATTATTGACATTTTTTTCGTATGGTGCTTATTTCTGGATATATTTGAAAGTTTCTAAAAAATATACGAAATATATCGCTCATTTCAATATGTCCTTGGTGTTTCGAATAGCAATTTGTTTTCGTTATTAAAACACGGAATAATACTTACTTTTAAAATTAATTTTAATAGTCTAACTTTGTTTATTTGTTATAATTGTTTTTGTAACTAGAGATACCATATGATGTTTATTCTATTATATTACTTACATTTTTTGGTATTAGTTGCAAATAAAGATTTAAAATCTCAAAGTAATTTAAAACACACCGTTCGTTGTTTAATAAAATAATCGCGGTCTTCTCTAAAATTTTGGGCGAGCCCCATTGCATTATATGACCATTTTCCTAAGCGTGGTCGGAAATTTTTGATTTTTCAAATTAACGAACTTTTCTGTCAAAGATGCGCCTTTTTCTTTTCCTAATTACCATATTTTTTTATTCTTTATCTGGCTGGAAGTTACTTTGTTTCATTAAATCGTAATTGCACAAATTCATGTTCTTAACAAGTTCTAAAAATTACGTCCAAAGTATAAGTTATTTGGTTTCATCAGAAAAACAAACAAAACGAAGCTAACTTGGTGAAATTGACAGCACAAGCACAGACAATATTGACGAAAAAGTACAATATATCTACCATAAGATTTCATCTACCTTGTACGAGTTGAATATGTAGGTAATTGCAATTGTTAACTTGTTCTCAAGGTGTGCTTGATTTAGCAACATATGACTGAATTTAAAGAACCAAATAAGTACATCAATTGTTTCAATGCCTCTCTCATATCAATTCCTAAAATAGTTTTTGCGAGGGTCAGGCCAAGAGAACGAGAACTTTTATTTTTATTCAGTAAATTGTTCATAAAATCCATACATTGCTGAATACCTGTATGTGAATAAATGTATGCCAATATATCAGACCTACATTTGTATTCACCTGTTCTATTCAAGAATACAAGTCATTCAAATATTGTTCTACTCTGCCAGAAGATTGATTTTGTAGCTTCAGTTTTCGTCGAGAAAACAACGCGAGCTACGTAGAATAAGACCAAAGCTGGATGAAAAGAGGGGCAGGACAAGGAAATTTGTTAGCACTCTTTACTATTGGAGACAGTTTGAAAATATAATCCCAATAATATGCCCAGTCAATAAATTCGTTTTGTCCAAAAATTCTTTCTTTCGATAATAATAATTTACTGTCTCAGGAAATTTGTTGAAAACAATTGTATACTTTCATTAAATATCTCAAAATTATTATATTGTTTTCGTCTTAGATATAAGATTACATGTTCAATTTTCATTGTAAAGAAGTGCTGTAAATATGTCAATCAACCACTTGCTAATGATGAATTTTAAGAAACATAAACAAACCATTATAATTATAAAAGTAACACAATCATGCGATTATTACCTAACCTTGATCTTGAAAAAATATCATTTTATATAATGTAATAGTGTAATTCTGTTTACGTAAAAATAATATTGCGATTGTTAGTTTTCGAAGGTTATTTGTTGGAGAAGTTATAGTTGTAACCACAAATTAATTAGCAGCCGTTCTAACGTTGATCGAAGGAAAAGTAAACGATTATATGTACAGAGTGATCGATTTCCCCATCAAAATATATTTCCATTGTACGCAGCTTTATCAAGAAATATTTAGTAGGTACTTATATACTTGAATAGTTCTGCAAAAAAAAATCAATAGTGACTTTGTTTACTGATTTATTGATATGTTAAATCATTTTAAAAGTAACAGATTTCAATACTCCAATTGCTTTTCTTTTTAAATAATTTATATTCTTAATGTTAAAAATTATAGAAGCTTACTCTTCTTACATGTAAAATTATTTACGTCTTACAATATCGATTTGTAAATATGTCACCATACTTTTAAAATGAGTTTGGATCATTAAATAGCATCATTAACAGCCTTCCTGAACCGTCATAAACAATTTAATAATTTAACTACTACATCATATATTAAAATTTTTAATTGTTTATGCCAGGTGTTGTATTTAAAAACGAAAAACAATTGTTTTTCTAAGGTTTATAGAAATTAAATTAGATGTGAAAATAATGTTATTTTAAAAATTTTCAGAAATACCTAGAACAAATCTTAACAAGACTTTAGGTTGGTTTTTAGCTTTTCTGTTCGATGAATCTATTATAAGGACTGTCTAATCAGCTAACATTTTCAAAAATTGCTAGTATTCACATATTTTTTCCTCTGTCCAAGTCAAGAGGGCTGTTTCGGCAGTATTCGATATCATATACCAAGAATCCAATGAAGAGATAAAACCGTCCTTAAGGAACCTGCCACCTTGTTCTTCTCGAGCTTCTTACTGTTACATGCCCTTTTCTGGGAGGTACACTGTTAAGATCCAAGACCTTAAGAGTTGTTTGATTGCCTATAAATATTTTTATTCACTTACATACAGGCTGTTACAAATTCGCTTCTCACTACAAGGATCTCGGAAACGGTAAGAGGTACGAAATGGGGGCAAAGCTGCGTAATCAGGGGACCAACATTATGCCTCTAAAAAATCAAGTCTAACTTGATTAGTTTTCGAAATATTTGAAAAATACTGAAATTTTGGAAATCCGTTTTTATTTAATTTCAGCTTTATTTGAGGTGATATTCAAAAAGAAGAACACTTTCTCACGGCCATTTTTTGCCCTCTATCGAATGGCATAATCAGTTTTTATATGTAACGTTTCGTCTCTCCAGACCATCATCAACTTAATTTTTTTAAATACGGCCCTAGAAATTTTATTACATTATTTGTAAGCCTTCATGACCCCCAATACTGTACAGCCTCAACCCGTACCAGATTCAGACGTTTTGTCTCGAAAAATTCATCTTCGGTATATTCGTTCCAAATTTATTTAAATTTTTTATTTAGATTTCTTTGTTTATTGAATTATCGTACACTGTAAGTGTCGTTAGACCCTGCGAAATCCATCTAGTTATATAAACAATTACCACCCTACAATACGAAGTAGGTGGCATAATCGATAGGTTTCTCCTAAATCTGTTGATCGGGTGCAGCTAAACTATCAGAGCATATGTAAATAAAATTCCGTGTGTAGCCCTTCCATAAATTTTCAGTTAAACACATATTCACAGCGAAAATTTCAGCTTGGAATATCATAGGCTACACTCTTTGTCACCCAAAACTAGAACCTAAACTCCTACCACTGTCTATTTTAGAACAATCCGTGCACCACACCAAGCTCCATTTTCTCACTTCATTGTATGTCAACTTATATTCGATTTCCTATTCGAGTATCTAGATAGCATGGTGCTCAAGCTACAACTGTATGCTCCAGTTCCAACAAACTCTAAAGTCTTGGAGCCTTTGCTACCAAAAACCCTCTATCCTTAAAAGGTCGACG
>NW_019416385.1:287094-292743 GCF_000390285.2 Anoplophora glabripennis | reverse complement strand
TAAGGACATTTACTCCGATTTAGCTACAAGTGTACCAAATACAAGTTTATCTGCAGAATTTATTTAAGAGAGAAAGTACTCAGTTTTAGTTCAAATGTTACCAGAAATGAGTAAAATTATCAAAATGTTTAAGATACTCAATAATTCCACTCAATGGATTTATTCCGTCCCTTTATTGTTTTCACTTACACCGATTTTTTTACAGTATAAGTACCAACAATTCAATAATTTTTTTATGTTAGTGTAAATAATTTTGGTCTCAGTTTTGTATTTAAAAGTTCTCATACTTTAATAATAATTTTATTTTATTTTTGAATAAGCAACACAGAGGTTAGAAACAACCTAATTACATGTTTCTAGAAAAAAAAAAGAAATGTATATACTTGCACATACCTATCTAATTTACCTAATTAAAATACAAAATAAAATTTAAGATAAACTGTAGCAAGGGAGCAGCCGGGCAAATAGAACCAGGACAATCAATTTCAAGTAAAATCTATATTACGGATAACTCTATTAAATGTTATTAATGTAGTATCAAAAATGTCTATAGATACTCTATGTCTGTGTCTATTGAAAATATTACACATATCACTAATAAGAGTACTAGAACTGACATAAAAAATTAATTGTGTTGGACGTATACGGTGGTCAGGTATATTTAAATTTATTAGATAAGGAGCGTCATAACCTCCATTCAGCACTTTATGTAAAAATGTTAATATTCGGGTAATTCTCCTATTTTCTAACTTACAGATTTTAAACTGTTTTCGCAATGGCTCATAGGAAGCAAATCCGGGACTAATATGATATTTTTTGTAATAAAGATACTTTATACATTTGTTTTGAATTTTTTCAAGAGCATCCCTAAGATACTGTTTTGAAGGGTCCCAAATAATAGATGCATATTCTAAACGACTACGAATAAGAATATTAAATAAATATAAAATAGAATTAATATTTTTAAAATCAACTGCTACTCTTTTAATGAAACCTAAAAGTTTATATGAAGCATTAGTTAATTCATTCACATGGTTTTTAAAACTCAAATTAGGTTGAAAGTTAATTCCTAGATCNTAACAGCCTTCCTGAACCGTCATAAACAATTTAATAATTTAACTACTACATCATATATTAAAATGTTTAATTGTTTATGCCAGGTGTTGTATTTAAAAACGAAAAACAATTGTTTTTCTAAGGTTTATAGAAATTAAATTAGATGTGAAAATAATGTTATTTTAAAAATTTTCAGAAATACCTAGAACAAATCTTAACAAGACTTTAGGTTGGTTTTTAGCTTTTCTGTTCGATGAATCTATTATAAGGACCGTCTAATCAGCTAACATTTTCAAAAATTGCTAGTATTCACATATTTTTTCCTCTGTCCAAGTCAAGAGGGCTGTTTCGGCAGTATTCGATATCATATACCAAGAATCCAATGAAGAGATAAAACCGTCCTTAAGGAACCTGCCACCTTGTTCTTCTCGAGCTTCTTACTGTTACATGCCCTTTTCTGGGAGGTACACTGTTAAGATCCAAGACCTTAAGAGTTGTTTGATTGCCTATAAATATTTTTATTCACTTACATACAGGCTGTTACAAATTCGCTTCTCACTACAAGGATCTCGGAAACGGTAAGAGGTACGAAATGGGGGCAAAGTTGCGTAATCAGGGGACCAACATTATGCCTCTAAAAAATCAAGTCTAACTTGATTAGTTTTCGAAATATTTGAAAAATACTGAAATTTTGGAAATCCGTTTTTATTTAATTTCAGCTTTATTTGAGGTGATATTCAAAAAGAAGAACACTTTCTCACGGCCATTTTTTGCCCTCTATCGAATGGCATAATCAGTTTTTATATGTAACGTTTCGTCTCTCCAGACCATCATCAACTTAATTTTTTTAAATACGACCCTAGAAATTTTATTACATTTTTTGTAAGCCTTCATGACCCCCAATACTGTACAGCCTCAACCCGTACCAGATTCAGACGTTTTGTCTCGAAAAATTCATCTTCGGTATATTCGTTCCAAATTTATTTAAATTTTTTATTTAGATTTCTTTGTTTATTGAATTATCGTACACTGTAAGTGTCGTTAGACCCTGCGAAATCCATCTAGTTATTTAAACTATTACCACCCTACAATACGAAGTAGGTGGCATAATCGATAGGTTTCTCCTAAATCTGTTGATCGGGTGCAGCTAAACTATCAGAGTATATGTAAATAAAATTCCGTGTGTAGCCCTTCCATAAATTTTCAGTTAAACACACATTCACAGCGAAAATTTCAGCTTGGAATATCATAGGCTACACTCTTTGTCACCCAAAACTAGAACCTAAACTCCTACCACTGTCTATTTTAGAACAATCCGTGCACCACACCAAGCTCCATTTTCTCACTTCATTGTATGTCAACTTATATTCGATTTCCTATTCGAGTATCTAGATAGCATGGTGCTCAAGCTACAACTGTATGTTCCAGTTCCAACAAACTCTAAAGTCTTGGAGCCTTTGCTACCAAAAAACCCTCTATCCTTAAAAGGTCCCATTCATCTCTCGTAAGGGAAAAATGTTGAATGATAATTTGTAATTAGTTTGTTTAGGCGTAACATCTGAGGTTATCGACATAATTTTATATTTTTCCCTTTTCCCCAATTATGTCCTTTGATATCAACCCTCAGCATATTAACAACGACATGGAAGTACAATTCACAATAATTAGAAAGTGGGAAATATGGGAAGTGATAAACTTTTTAAATATACATAAGAGAAAAATCCAATAGCTTCCAACAAAGCTCAATACGTTACAGAAGTTAGCCCATTCCTCTGTTTTCGAAATGAATGGGAATATATCTGTTTGCTTAGATTGCACAGAAGATCGAAAACAACAAAACTGACGAATACTTAGTATTATTTTCCCATGCAACAAATAACATTTAATGTTCTTTATTGTTCACTGATAGAAATAAACCAACTGATCCCAGAAAACGATGTCTTAAATTAAGAAATCCACTCACTCCTTCCAGCAATAAATATACTTACCTCCTTGGGCTATTAAGAAATATACCAGCGATAACGAAGTTTCATAGTCATTATTCCATTATTATCTTAACTGAAGAAATAAATACTGCTGATAGAATTTATATTTATTAATTTTAATTTAATACTATTTTAGGATTATTAAAAATTGCTTGAATTTATATTAAGATTCAAATTTAATATGGACACCTTGTATTTATGTTTTATACGAGAAGATATCTTGTACATCTGTGACCTTGTTACAAATAAACAACAACGTCTCATTATTCATTATTCATTATATATCTTTATTAGTTTCTGTAAGTTACAAGGAAAAAATTATGAATGTTTTTGTTGTTAAACTAAATCGTATCACTATGAGTCAGTGTTTATGAAACCTATTCCAGCATGAAACAGTCTTCAAGAGTATTCTATTCAAAGTCCGAAGGATTACAAACTGGTTTCGGTCAAGGTAACTTAAATGATCAAAGTTTCCGAGTTAATCAAGCAGATGGCTTTTGTTTTGGCAAAAGAAGCTGCACTTCCTCTTACAGAGCAGACGAAATTGAACGTAATGTAGTAGATGTTTTAATAAAGTTATTTTATTGTTATTATTATTATTATTATTATTACATACACATACAGTGATCGCGTGTCCAACACAAGGCTAGACAGTGAGGTCAAATCTTGCAGAATTATTTTTTGTAGTAGGTATCTTAAATTAATTATTGAAAGAAGCAGCGCGTTCCTATATTGAGAGAGACATGATTAAATTAGGTCAAAGTTGCATAATGTAATGAATAATCTTAGGGAATAATCGAAAATATGTTAATGTTGATATACACATTATTCTAGAATTTGTATGCAGAAATGTTCATTAATTAGCGGGTATCAAATTCTTCAAACACAATTAGGACAAAATAAAAAAAAATCGATACTTTTTCTATTGACTTTTATTGATTTTGAATATGAAATTAAAAAAAATGTAAATACATTGTCAAAAAGATTTAATTCAAATTCATTCAATTTTACTTCAATTTCTCTATTATAGTTTTAGTACAACTAAAGCTTTATGAGCGAAACTATTGCAACACAGGTGGCTGAATTTTACTCAAATCCAAGTTTCTGCTAACTGTCAAATAAGTGGCTTTTGACTCTATTCTGAATATGTAAAGTCGACTTTTTCTTTTGTATAATTAAAATTGAACTATTATTAAGTAATTTTGTACTATGAAAATTTCTAAAGGGGACGGCACCCCAGAGCCCCCCGCCAGTCGATGCTGCTTCTATTTAATTACTATTTGGTGTAGTTTTGCACCACTAAACACATAAACTACTAAGCTGCCACACAAATGTTTTCTGGGGACAATATTTTAGTCCATTAAAGGAAGTGGTTAACTGTTTGTACGAATGGATTGCCATAACCTATATTGTACGTTACAGATTTATAAGTAAATATAGGTAATAATTTATTTTACTAAATACATATTAATCGAGACTCAATATGTTATTGTTTTTAATTATTGTAATCAAACCTAATGGGGACGATGGAAATAGACAAAGACAACGCACGATAACCATAGAATGGTGTGGGATCACACATTAATGAGGACATTTTCTCCGATTTAGCTACAAGTGCGCCAAATACGATTTTGTCTATAGAATTTATTTAACGGTACCTATTAGGGTTTGCAATCCCGCAGTCTTTTTTTTTTCAGCTGGAAATTTGCTGTAAATTCACCTTTACAGCGGGATCCCGCTGTAATTCCCGCGAGAGATTTAAAAATATATTTATGAAAATAATAATGCTATTATTGTGGAATGTTTATATTTAATCAAATGAAATATAAATAATTCTTGGTATTTAAAAATCAGATCAACAGATCAACAGATAAGGATTATATACATTAAAAACGTTTATTAACCAAGAATCAACAGAAATCAACGCATCGATAATATATTACTTTTGTTATTTTTACATAGATATTATTACGTCTCTAGTTACTTAACGTATTTGTTGCTGTTAAATTAATAAAGTTATAAACATCTAGGTTAGGTTAGTAATTTAATCGTAGTAACAATTTCTAAAAAAATATTTGCTAGATACATCGATAATATACTGCGCTACTTCGGAATATGACAGTTTAGAGAAAATTGCAAAGAGATATTAGGCAAACTTCATTTGGCTGTCATTCATTTACTATTAAGGTAATAACTTGATTTTTTCGGTAACGGCAAATGAAAAACAAATATTTTTTAATGTATTTGAAGAATGTTAGAAAACATTGCAATTTCAATAAAAACACCGTCGAAAATGTTGTTTTGTCTTAATAAATGTTAAGATTTTGCTAGGTAAAAATGCCGTATGTGCAGTATGTACTACATTTTCAACAGAAATTAATAGAAGAACCAGAACGTGTACATCCTATACATGATATTTTGGACGTTTTGCAGGGTATTTTACAATTTTTAATATATTGTGTTGCAAATAATATTTAATTGTTGTTTAATTTAAAACAACGCATGTAAACACATACGAATTTAATTTGTTAAAAACATCGTATTTCAACGCTTCTGCTAGAGAAGAAAGCCGTATGTGGTCACATGCGGCGTTTATACTATGTACCTC
>NW_019416385.1:271144-284548 GCF_000390285.2 Anoplophora glabripennis | reverse complement strand
ATAGTAGTATGTCATGATTTACCCGATCAAACGCTTTAGCAAAATCCGTGTATACAGTGTCAACCTGTTTTCCCTCATTGAAAGCAATATAAATTTTATTAACAAAAGTAGCTAAATTAGTTTCTACTGACCTGCAACGGAAAAAACCATGTTGTTGAGGCGCAATCAGATTTTTTGTAAAACTATATATCTTTTCATAAATTACAAATTCAAAAAGTTTTGCCACACAGTTTAAAACAGTAATGGGCCTGTAATTTTTTACCAAATTCTTATCATCCTTTTTGTGTATAGGCGTTACTCTTGCCATTTTAAATTCGTTTGGAAATTTACCACTGCTTAATGACTTTTGAAAAATTATTAGTAAGGGATATAAAAGAATATCTTTGCATGCCTTATATATATAACAGGGTATTCCATCCGGACCAGCAGATTTTTTAGGTTTAAGTTTATTAAAAGCTTTTTCCAACTCATGTATAGTAATATGTACATCATGTAAATGTTCCGAATTGATAATCGATTTACGTGCACCATTTTTTATTAAATGTATGTCATAAGTAGATTTCTCCTGGTAGTAAACTGAACTAAAATATTCAGCAAAAGCATCAGAAATAATTTTTTTGTCAGTTATATACTGATTATTAATATTAAATTGAAGATCAGAGTTTCTATTTTTTCGATTTGACTTTACAAAATTCCAAAAATTGTTTGAGTCCCTACTTAAATTGTGTTCAATGTTTTTAATATACTCAGAATGAGCTTGTTTGATTTCTAATTTTAAATTTGCTCTTAATTCCCTATAAGAGTTTAAAAAAAAATCAGAACGACATTTTCTTTTTCTAAAATACTATTTTTGTTTCAATTTAATTTTTATTTCTTTTGTAAACCAAGGTGGGTATGTTATCCTACATTTATCAATAATTTTTTTATATTTTGGAACACAAATATCTAAATTTTCATAAAATTTCAAATAGAAATATCCTACGGCATCATCAACATCAGAAAAATAATTCAACCTTTCTCAGTTGCAATTATTAAGTAATTCGTACAATAATGTAAAATTAGCTTGTTTAAAGTTATACTTATCTGCTAAATTATTGTTATTATTTTCCAAATACTTCAATTTAGTAATATTAATTTCGGCCAATAAAGGAGGATGTTTCCTGTCATACCCTATAATAACCGATAAACAAAAAATGATGAGGAGCTCCACTTCTTCAATAACGGCTTTAACATCTTTATTAGAAAGTAGAGGAATGCAGGATCGTTTAATTAATTAGGCAATCCAATAGGTCCTATTAGTTTGTCTCCAACAGTGTTAATCCAAACATTTAAACTAAATGTCGTTGATGTATGGCTTAAACAACAGCACGTGAATTCTGGTCAGTTCAATAATGTGAGTTATTAAAATTGAAAATTTCATCCCTCGTAAGTTCTGCGAATGCTGCCAAATTAGGATTGTTAGCATGTTCTCCCAAAACCAATCTATGAAATAACATGATAAGTTCCTATAAAAATTTTCCCTAGAGCCCCCCTCCCCCCCCCCACTGTCCAGAGCGGTTGATGAAGTCTAGCAGAAGAAGACATTGAGCTTCAAGTCCTTTATCATTGGAACGTAAATTCATAAAATGCATGTCTGCCATTTCTGCATTGGTGTACCGTTGTATCGTTTATGCATTATTAAATACCTTTACAACATAAGCAAACAGTCAAGGTTAAAGTGCACTTAACGTTCAATAATAATAATGATTTTATTTTTATAGGAACACGCAATGAACTATCATTGTATCAACTAACATTATATCAAGCAAAATAAACTTAGTTTTTCCAATAAAAACTCGACTGTTAACCTCCACAAATCGTAGAAAATATTTTTGGTTCAACGTTCATCATCGGAGATTGCGCGAACACTTGAAATTTCTAAATGAATATTATATCAGAAATCCTTCTCCTGATAATAAAGTTATACTAAAACAATTTACATCTCACTATCGTTACCAAATTAACTTATCTAAGCAAGTTTCAAATGACTCATGGAAATCCCCAACAAGCTATGTGAAAATTTATAAACCAACATAGAAAAGTATCTAGAAATACAATAATGCAAATTATTTGCGACGAATTCAATAATTATTTTGCTAACATTGCCAATAATATAATATCAAAATTGCCACCTTCAACAACTCATTATAGAAGTTATATCGATGACGTCAGCCTCAACAACAAATTTTCTTTCACCCTTGTTTCATATCACGAGGTACATGAAGTCATAACACATCTTAAGGACATAAAAAGTTACGATCCTTACGATAGTTCAGTAAAAATAGTGGTGAGTATTAAAGACACTATAATATTTCCTCTTACTTAGTTACTTAATTTATGTCTGTCCCAGAATATTTTCATTAGTTGTCTCAAAATCTCTAAAGTTATAACTATCTTGATATGATATATCTAAAAATGATACCAACGATCCATAAAATTACAGATCTATATCGATCATCCCTTGTTTTGCAAAAATTTACGAAACAATATTGAAAAAACAACTTCTTGTATATCTAGAAAATAGCAATCTCTTTAGTCCAAATCAGTTCTTCTTCAGAAGTAATGTCAACTGCACTTGCAATAGACAAGTTGACTTCATTTATAAACAGTGGGTTTGACGAGGGTAAGTATGTGTGTTCGATGTTTGTTGACCTCACCAAAACCTTCGAACTATAAATCAAAAACATTAAATTTGAATTACGCGGTACCTCAAGGTTTTGTTCTGGGACCACTATTATTCATATTGTATATAAATGATTTTCCAACGTCTGTGAGAAACGACATGTTCGCTGATGACACGAATTTATCCATGGCCAATAATGTTTTGGACATTCCAATAATCGAGGATGACGCATTACATTCGTTCACTTCAAATAACTTATGCCTAAACGCATCTAAGACCGAAAAATTGATGTTCAGCTTGTGTGAAATGGACAATGTAAACAATCCTGATGTAGTAAATTTTCGGGGAATATATTTGGATCCGAAATTGCAATGGGACAAGCACGCCCACTACCTCTGCAATATATCTCCAAGGGCATCTATTTAATCCGCATTTTGATTAGCAAAGTATCTTAAAAAACGTTAATTACTGCATTTTCGAATATCCTATGCTATCCTGGTTTGGTGTCATTCACCTTCAGCTGATATCGTTTTTGCTACTCAAAGAAAAGCCATTCGCATAATCTCGAGTTTACAATTCAGAAATGACTGCCGAGCACAGTTTAAGAAACTTGACATTTTAACATCACCATGTACTTACTTACTCTAGTGTCTTTTGTACGTAAAAGAAAATGAAGAGTTGTATACTTGTCCGTAGCCAAATCCATTCTCATAATACTAGAAACAAAAATGACATAAACTTTCATTAAGTAAAACGCGTAGGTAATGACACATCATATCTGGGCATCCAGTTTTTTAATGCATTACCAGCTCCAGTACGTCATCTTAACTCTACTTTATTTAAAAGCAAAATAAAACACTTTCTATTAACCCACGCATTTTATACTACGCAAGAATTTTTAAAAAGTGATCTCACCCTAATATGACTAGCTTAGACGTAAGCTTCGCACACTTCAGTTGCATTGTTTCACTTTTTTTCTTATTACATTGGTCATAATCTTATTTTAACATGCATTATTTACTGTTTGTTTATTTTTGATATCTTTTTACAAACATTCTATTTTAATACATACTTGACAACCATTCATTGCTTGTACTGTATTGTTATTTTATTACAACTTTCGTTGATCTTTACATTATGAACTAGTTATGTGTCAACACTGCTGTACGCATGTGTGTGCTGTGTTGTATGTTTTACTATTATTTTTTTTCATAATGATTTTATACTGTTACTATAATTCTTTTTGACGTGTGTAAACACTTTTTGTGTAAGTAACACTAATAAATATCCATTTATCTATCAAAAGGGGTTTTAAAAAATGGTGAGTCTTCAGAAAATCGAAAAGGTAAGAGAATTTTTTATGTAGTTTACCCAGTTCTTTCAGAAAGTGCTTTATTTTTGAGAAAATTTCAGTGACATATATCTTGCGTACTGATACCCTGAATCTTCGTCCCTCAATTATCTTTAATGTGGTCACATTCAATCTGTACCAAATTTGAATTGATTTGATCACTTCGCTTGGAAGATATAAACAAAAACAGATTCTTTTACGAAAACTTTATCACAAAAGCGACCATATGTTTATCTTATTTTGTCTCTTTCTTCTTTTTTTTTTTGGCTAATCTTTTCTTTTTGTAATATGTTTTTATATCAGATTATTTATTCAGGCTCTTTATTTTTTCCACTCTACCCTTGTATATATTTGAATATTTGTGAATTCTACGAACATACGTTAGCGAAAGTTCATGTATGAATATTTGCTGCTAAAGTCTTCGTCCGTACATACCTATTACATATCTTTGATTTTATGTGAAACCATTATTTGTAAACGCAACTATAGTCTGTTTAGAAATGAAAGAGAGTAATAAAAGCTTATTATGTATGCAAATCGTAAATAAATGTTGTACTGGTGCTTATATTCAATATTTTTATATTATGGTTTTTCGGTATAGATGAGGTGTACTTTTAAAAAAACTTTGTGCGATCGGACTGTACTAAATTGTAGCAGGTAGCTAAAATTTATTCCCCGACAATCCGTCTTTGTCTATACCGCTTCAATTTCTCGGTCCATTTCTCTTATAAGTAAACAAAAAAAAACAGCATTTCAAAACATGAGGCTACTTTAAGCATCATAACCGGGTTAAGAGGGTTTTTAGTAATTCAAATAAAATTATTCAATATTATTATCAAAATATTTATTTAAATTTAATGAATAGACTTTTATTCCACACAAAAATATATGTATTTTGAAAATTCAAATTATGGTGAGTAAATGTAGTGTTGTATAAATGTACAATAAAGAAAATAAAAAAGTAGGTATATTAAAATTCATCCTCTGTATATTCTGATGAATTATCTTCGTCTCCTAGATTGATAACGATAGGTTCCACAATAACGTCAATTAAATTATCGAGTTCCCACATTTTCTCCTCTTCTTTTTGTACATGATGTATACATCTTTGCCAGTTATCTGCAGTTACTCGTTCCAAGGATTTTTTTAACAAAATTTTCACGTCACTTAATTTAAACGTCGTATTATTTCGCTCTATATCTCCTTTTACCTGCGCCCAGACTAATTCGATTGGGTTAAGTTCATAGTGATAAGGTGGTAACCGTAGTACCGTTATTTGGCGATTTGTTGCCATTTCATCGATAACATATTTTTTCTGATCTTTATTAAGATTGACAAGTGTCAAAAGTTCCTTTTTCACCATATTTGTTTCAAAAGAAATGTTTTTTCCGGATAACCATTGAATTATATCGGCTTTCCTCCAAGCAGTCGTAGGCGTCCGCTCGGTCTGCCGTGAATGGTAACTGGCATTATCCATGACAATTACAGACCACGGAGGAATCCAACATCTGTGTAAAATACTCTTCGAAAACATCTGCGTTCATGTCTTCGTGATAGTCACCTGTATTTTTAGATTCAAATGAAAGTAAACCGCCATCTACAAAACCACTGGCACTACCTATATGTGTCACTATTAATCTTCGCCCTTTACCTGAAGGTGCCTTGAACCCTGTTGAAAGTCCATCTAAAAATGCTTATCGAAAACTTTTTACATTTTTATCTTGCCATACTTTTGTTACAGTATATCCCTCGTTGACCCAAGTTTCGTCTAGATAATAAATATTTCTCCCTTCGCCACGGAATTTTCTAATTGATCTTAAGTAGGATCTTCGCCAACAAATAATTTCATCTTTTTCGATAAGAACTAACTTCCTGTTCTGCTTTTCCCAGCAGAAATTCAACTCTCGTAGGACGGCCCATAATTTGCTTCTACTGATTTTTGGCAAATCGTTGTCCTCTGAAAATTCACTTAAAAATTTGTTTAGCGTTGGTATTTCTCTTTTAAAATAAAATGAGTGTACTTTTCTGCGAATGATATTTTTGAAGAAATCATCTATAACGACTTTTGACCTCCCTGTAGATGAGAGACTTTAAAATTCTGTAGATAGTCGATTTTCCAATCCCTGTCATTTTTATTAGCATTAGTGTTACCCGATAATTACCTGAAACGAAATATTACTCTCTTTCATTTCCAAACAGATTATAGACTGAATATTATTTGTTAATGAATGTTCTAATTCGCTTGAGCAGTGAGTCCTCGAATATCATTTAAAAGCCGATCATTTGCAGAGCTAAATAAATTATTTGTGTCATTAGAGGTATTAAAAAGTCAAATATCCCATTTATTGATTTGTACACGAATAACGATCACTGTAATTCTGAGAGAATGAATGATGGATATTCTTGTATGCAAGTATAAAACTGGATATTGTGCCACTTTAAGGCAGCCAAATATACCGAACACTTTCCAATGAACGTTAATGTTCTAGTGCCGAACATGGCAAGTGTGGAGCCTCAGTAAGAAAGTGACTAAAGAAATCATTTGGGTCTTTGCTATAGGTAGGTATATTGATGAGGGTTAAATATTGGTATCGAATATTTGCCAAGAAAATCTTTTTCCCAATACATGCGAGTTTTGTGTTGATTTATTTATTTAAAGCTAAACATGTCGAAATATCTATGAATTAACCGATTTTTTTTCCATTACGTAATTTTGCTAGTATTACCTCATCCGATTTCCAAGCACTCTTAATAAGTACAGGTAAGTAATAGTTCTAAAAATGTTAATTAGATTCCACTATATTTTATTATTCGTTTAAACCTACAATACTTGTTACTCTGTTATTAGGCTAAGAAATCCTTGTTTGGAGCAAGATTGTGGAAACACTTGGTAACAGCAAACGCAGTTTCTTCTCCGTTTTCCTTCTTTATATTACACTGCTTGATCAGCTCGTCTGCTTTCTCGCTATCTTTAATCATTTCCATAAGATTAGCTTTAATTTTATCGATTTGCAGCTCACCAGCTTCATTTTGGAAGCCGGCTTTCTTGTTGAAGCAAAAGATCTGTTTCTTCAATTTTGGGTCGTCAACGTACTCTCCCTTTTGGGCCTGCAAAGTAATAGCTTCGTCTACCCCTGTCTCTTTTAGGCATTCTGCGTGGATTTGCATTATCTTCTGCTTTTGCTCATCCGTTAGTAGGCCGCCCTTAAAATGAAAACAATCGTAAATTTTTATTTTATTATACAGCTTGTATTAACTTGGTAGAGGATGTACTGTATCCATATGTAGAAAAATTATTGGACGGAAAAAAAATTTAAACTAATTAATTCTCCTAGATTTTCTTTTGTAAAATTTTACAGATATTTTGAAAAAATGCAAACTTTTTAAATCAATGAAACATAATATCAACTTGCAATGGATTCTAGTATAGATTCTACAAAATAAGCTGCCTTGATGAATTTTGATGAAATTAATGTTGAATGTTGGCATCAATGCTTTCATAATTCTTGGCACAACCGTTAGTTTGTAGAGCCTCTAAATTTTCTAAATTAAGTATTATTTTACTTGTTAATTTTTTAAATTTTATATCTTAATTATAAAAATAATTTACTAAATGTTATTCAATAATAAGAATAACAAAATAAAAAACACATCTAATAAATATTATTAAGAACTTTATGATTTATTTAAATACAGTTCAATCTTTTTATGTTTTATGATTGGGTGATTCATTATATTTTGGCTCCCCCATCAACTTTTTTGTTTTAAGAGATATAAAATAATGTGAAATACAAATGTTGCACGATTTTGTATGAAGTTTTCGAAAATGATAGTAGAAAAACAAATGAAGTCCAGGCAAAATGTTAGTTTAAATGTTAATTTAAATGGAATACCCTGTATATTTTTATATATTTGGATAGAACATTCAATGTCAAGCATACTCATATAGAGTTTGTTGGCTCCATCTGTAACAATAAGTGAAATAATATTAAAAAACGAAAAGTTTTTTTTTATTAAGAAAATAAAACATTTTGTAGTTGTTAGACCTCTTTCAGGCATTTCTGCCTTTTGTCCAATTACGTAAGGATTTACAATTAGATTTAGTTGTAATATATTTTAACATATCGCACATTGACATAGTCCAAATGCGTATAGGTATTTTAATTGAATGTCACTAATTAGGCCGTGAGAGGTCTACTTACTCACGGACAATGTTATATCGTTGGCCGTGTCAGTAACAGGTAATGTTATGACAACATTGTCATTGTTTGACAGTTTGTATTATTATTTTATTAAAAGGAGTTACACAGAAATAGAAAATTGAAATATTATAGGAATTAAAGTAGATTAAGATATTCTCCATAGTCAATTTTAACTCCTAATATTTCTACATCTGTGTAACCCATTTTAATTTAATAATAATACAAACTGTCAATTAATAATAATGTTATCATGACATTACCACGTGTCAGTGTTACGGCCTACATATAACATTGTCCATGAGTAATTATTAGGACTGGTAAGATCTAATTAGCGCGATTTATTTAAAATACCTATACGCATTTTGGACCGTATCAATGTCGGATATGTTAAAATATTACAACAAAATCTGTAAATCCTTACGTAATTGGAAAAAAGGCAGAAACGCCTGAAAGAGTAACAATTAAAAAATGTCTATTTTGTTAATAAAAAACCTTCTTTTCGCTTTTCCCGCTTATTGTTAGAGGTGGACCCAACAAACTCTATATGGCTATACTAGACAGGGACCGTTCTATCCAAATATGTAAAAATATACAGGGTGATAAATTTAAATAAACAAAGTTAAGTTAGTTTTTCTATCATTTTCGAAAACTTCTTAAAAAATTGTGCAACTTTTGTATTTCACATTTTTTTAAAACTCTTAAATCAAAAAAGTTAAAGGGGGGGTCAAAACATAGTGAACCACCCTGTACTGATTAAATACAGTTATAATAAATGAAACAAATTTTGAAAAATAAATTATTCACAAAATCGACTCTTGCACCAAAACGATCAGTGAAGAATTATTTTCATGAAATATATATATTATAGTAGGATCATATTCGATGCAAAGTAATAAATCATTGTCTGTCAAGGGATCCAGTGCAGTACGGTTTTGAGGGGTTTAGAAATTGAATAATTTCTTTATGTTCCTACAAAAATTCCTTTATTCTCATAAACTATTTATTTTAAATGTAATTTATTTTAACTCCAATTTTTAAATTCCACATACATGTACTACATTTTACCTCTGTACGTGCCACTGTTGTTTACTTGTTTTTGGAGGCAGACCAAGCTCGCCAGGTTAGCATTTGACGTATAACCGTTCATTTCGTACACTCGATGCACCTGGGCGACTATATCTACTACCAGAACACAATATGTATGATGCGATATTACAGATCTTACATTCAATTTCATTTTAAATTTGAAATGGTTCATCTTACGCATCCAAAAAATTATGACACGATTTTCCTTTGCTAAAAGACCGACACTTTTTTGCTCTACTTTGCATCAAATACGATCCTACTATAGACCAGTTTAATAAAAAATTTGACACTGCAAAATATGGGTATGCATGTAAAAAATAAAAATACACAGTATTTGCTACGATTTTTAAAATGGTCGATTATTTGTAAATAAATCATACTTAAATCATTTAGACAGAATATTTTATATAATACAACTCTGGTAGGTGAAATATGTTCAGAATCTTCCTATATTTATGTTGTTCGCTGGTGTAGAAAATCATCTTCAAATTTGTATTTAAAATTTCTCAGAACTGCTTTGAAATAACAAAAGTTTTCGTCAATAATAAAATATCGATGATTCATACATGAAATTTACAAAAATAAATGAAAATTTAACTTTTAACAAATGTTTGCAAACAAATTTCAAGTAAAAATGTTTCTTTAACGGTTTGAATATTTACCTGAACAACGCTGATAAGACATACCACAGAAAGGACGAAATATTTCATTGTTGATGGTTTTCTGTTGTTTTTTAGAAAACTACTGAAGTATTTTCAACTAGCTATGTTATATACATTTTCACAAGCAGATCTTAATAATGATAAATCAAGACCTTTGGCAGTAATGAAATTATGATGAGCTATGTTTTATATCAGAAACATCTACATAAGTAAATTAGTAACTACCGTGTAATTATCATCATTAAAACCATTCATACTGCGTATCCATCAAAGGGAAATCGGAAATGGCAATCCTTAAACAATGAATGCGTCATTGTATAACCGGGATAATACAAAATAGATTAGATGTGTATATTATTTCAATGAAAATGATGTTTTTTGTTCGAACAAAACAAGCGCTTAAATGTAAATAAGCCTATCGTTTACATGACTCACGGAAAAGTCGAATTTTCCAACAACTGGTGAGTTTTGAATATGTGTTTACAATAAAATTAACAAAAACATTTTTTTAAAAGTAATGCTTAAAAATATGTAATTAAGTTAGAATTGTTACCTAACACTTTCGTATTTCAGGATATATCTAGATTTCAGTGGGGAAAAATTAAAAAAATTATTTTTCGAGACATATGGGAATAATCAGTCAAATTTTAGTGATACTATTTCATTTCGGTTAAATCAGTTGTAATTGAAGGCATAGGCATTAAGAAGCACTGACTATTCAAGACATAAAACACTTTTTATGTTATTTCTCAACCACACTAAAACCCTGTCGGTAGATAGCCATTAAAAGAGCTGGATGATTTGACACAATTTTTTTTTATCAAGTGCTACAACTACTACAACTATTTTGAGCTCCCCTGTATACCCCTTCATTTTTGACAAGACCTTTCCGGACACTTTGTATAAAGTATACAATACATTTTCAAACTATTTAGTAACATCGAAAATTATAAATGTCTGTTTTTTCATGTTTTCTGAATGATAACGTCTTTTACTTATACGTACGAAACACTATCAAAATAATGTCAGTAAATTCGTCAGAATTTCTCAAAATAGTGTAAATTATAAGTATTTTAGAGAGAGGAAGCGTAATATTCAAAATTAGATGTATGGACATATGACATTACTTTATTTGGACACATATTTTTTTAGTAGATTTTTACAAAAATACCTTCGGTACAAATATTCATTTAACCTATTTCATAAATTGTATGCATATTGAACTGACCGTTGCACTATGTCCACCTCACTCACACTCTCTATAAATTGGTGGACTGACTCGGTCATTGTTCCCAATAGTTCCGTTGTTCCCGCAGACTTGGTCAATCGGGGCCAGTCCGGAGCCACTTTGAGAGCCAGTCGGTAGCCAAAAGCCAGTTCACCATTTTGCCCTCTACATGAAAAGTAATCCCTCAGAGATGTGTGTATTTTATATAATAAAATGTTAAAATGAGTTGATTTACCTCTCTTTACCGTCTCAGCAACCAAGCGAGTAGCTCAGGAAGATAATATATTTTTCTCACTTTAATATTTTAAATACCGACATAGCTTCAATAGTCAAAGTGACAATAGTACATACAGGGTGATTCGCAACTTATCCAAAAAAGTTTGGGAATAGATGCATCATGAGAAATGGAATAAATATCGTAAAAAAAATTTTTGTAAAATCCTTATAGTTTCCGAGAAAAAAAATATTGAAGTTATAGTACATTCAACCACTACATAGCTGGACAACTGTAGTCTCTAGCGTCATTCGCCACGTGCCTCAGCGACTCCGAATACTGAATTCGGATTTTGCAATCGTCGTTGCGATATTTACCTGTTATTTGTGGTGTTTACAATATGTTTTTAGTTAGTTTTATTAATTAATAAAGGCAAAAGCAGTTGAATTTGCCGAGATAAAATAGGCGCGATAAAATTCTATTTACATATTTCTTTCTTTGCGAAGTTTTTGTCCGTTTTTATTGCACCGCCATACCGGTCGTATTGTGCGAGGTCAGGTTTTACAGTGGACCAGTTTCCAGTACCGTGCAGAAGTGTATTTTTAAATCATTTTCGAACTGCCCTTTTTGATTTTTTCTTTACAAAATTGTATTTGTAATGGTCCCCTGTACCTCCAGAATTTGACCAAAGAGAGAAAAGCCGTTTTATGTTGCAAGATATTACTGGAGTATATCGACAATATCCTGTATACAGGGTGAGTCAGAAAGATTGGGTCAACAGTAAGCTTGGTATATTAGACACTAAAATATTATGTTTGAGCTCGTCATTCCTTATACAAATGTCGCTGGTTTAAGAAATACAAGCTGTTCAAGGTTTAAATTTTATTCGGAAATTTCTCAATAATTGAGAAAATTTTGATAGCATGACTTTGAAAATTGATGGTGTTGGGTTTCTTGGTGTGAGAATTACGAATTTGAAGCTTATTTTGACATTGCTCCTAGAGGGCGCTAGTGTCACCGTTTTATTTATCTAACTCAAAACATATTTTTTTTTATCTGTTGAACTATGCTTAAAAAGTTAAAAATCTAAAACTTTATCGGTTTCTGAGTTATTTACATTTAAAAGTTTCAATGTATTTTGTGGTGATTTTCTTTCAGGCGCTGATACTGCTATTTCTTTTCTAAGTATGCTTGTATCAAATTTTCATGTCAATAAATATAAACATATTTTGCGTGCATGTGATTTATTATTCGTGCAAAATTATTAGCTAGTGATAAAAATATGCCGCGACAAATAATTTTTCCGACAGTGAGATGCGTGATATGATTTGTGTTTTTGCTCAGACTAATTTTAATGAACATGCGGCCCGAAGATATGTACAATTGTACCTAAATAGATTGCAACATAATTATAAAATATTCAGAAATCTTTCTTCACCGCTTAGGCGAGCCTGGATCTTTTCGACCAAAAAGTAACCATGGTACTCCAAAATCTATCACAATCGATGAAGAAGAGGAAATTTTAATTCATGTTTCGGAAAATTGCGGTGTGAGTACTCGTCTGTTAAGTGTGGCAACGGGGGTATGTCAATAGTCCATTTGTAACGAGCGTTCAAATAAAAACGTGGTCGAAGTTGGCTCTGACACATTGGACGTAGGGAGTAGCTTATAGCGACCAACTTAACCTCATTTCTCAACGAGCTGTATAGCAGCTGTCAGTTTCAATAACGTTAATGACTATATAACTTTATTTTAAAGAATAATCGTGATAACAATAACAAACAATTAAAGGAGCTGCGGAAAGTGTCCCCCTCCTTGTTATAACAATAAATTAAAGCAGCTGCTGAAAGTGTCCCCCTCCTTGTTCCAAGCACTTTTCACACCTGTTCCTCAAAGAATTAAAGACATTTTCTAAGATGCTCGGGGTATTGTTAATTTCACGAATCTTGTCTATAAGTCGAGCCTGCAGATGGTTTAAATCAGGAATAGGCAGTTCAAA
>NW_019416385.1:252932-263144 GCF_000390285.2 Anoplophora glabripennis | reverse complement strand
GGTACTATATTTTTTTAGGTTTTATGAGGAACGTCTTCCTAAAGTTTATCGACAGAATCCAGAAGCACCCTTCCGAAAAATCAATTTTGCCATGAAACTATAAGAGTTAGGAAAAAAAGTGAATGTACACTTTTTGTCAATAACAAACTGTTCTATCTAAAAACAGCATCATTTTTTATTTTCAGTAGGGCTGTATTAACTTTTTTTTATAATTTAATGACTCTGAGTTCCCATAACTCCGCCACTGGTTGCTTGCGGGACTTCTACTTCTATGGAAAAATGGCATCTTATAAGAAGATGTGTGATGCCAAATTTGGCTTAAATAGCCTTCTTCATTTAGAAGTTATTTAAAAAATTCGAATTTTTAAAAAATCTTTAACGCCCTATATTTCTAAAATGAAGCGTCTCTGGAACAAAATTTATACTTGATTTTTTTTCTTATCTTTTTATGAGGAATATCTCCTTAAAGTTTGTCGACTTAATCCTGAAACACCCTGTATAATGAAAATGAAACGCATTCTCATTATATCAAGCTTTGTAATCGAGTCTTTGTCAGCATTATATGTGAAAATATTTTTTTATTTTGGAAGAAAAAACTACTAAAATTCTTTTGCGATCATATTGCTCTATATATTTATTTACAGATAATATTTGGTGTCCAATAATAACTCAAAAACGCCCTGGAATAACTTTATAACTATTATTTTGAGCTGCTCAATTCGACTTTTCTCTTTTCCACACATTTACCCAAAGCCAGAACGGTCTGCTCAGTAGTATCCTTCTCCTGAACACAATCAAGGGCCTGTTGATCTTCTGAGCCAACTACTTCCGTCATGTAGTGTTTCACAACTTCTTGTGCTTTCGTGACATCGAAATGTCCCTCATCGTTGACGGCTTCATTTTTTTTGAATATGCACATCAAAAATTTGGTAGCTTTTGCGTCATTTTCAGCATCGTCACCCAGCAGAAATTCCGATACTTCAGCTTCTGTTAATTCCGTTTCATCCAAGCATTCTTGGTGTTCTTTGTCCATTTCGGCCTATAAGATAAACGGGAGGATTAAAATAATTTAACGTAAACTTAAACTAGAACTTTGTGTATCATAAGCGATGCAAAACATTCTTAAGCAAATGTTTCATTAAAAAAATAATAACAAAATTATTAGTCATAATAATGTAGTTCAATGCATCTAACATAAGTGCAAAATAATTTTTCTTTTATCTGAAAGTACCAAAAAATTAAAAAGAACTGTACATTTTTCTAAAAGCAATTTTGTTTGAAATCATTGATATTTACCAATTATTAATTTTATTATATTTTTGTTCAATTTTAGAAATGAAAAAATTTTAACTTAATTAATTTTATTTATCGGGTGTCCCAATATTCACGCAAGATTTGAATTTTGCACCATTTTGCAATTTTCGTACAAAACATGGCCGGAATAGTGATTTAACTTCATCAATTGTGAAGAGATTAATCGAAAAATTCAGACAGACTGGATCAATTAGTGATCTTAAACACTATGGCTGTCCTTCAAAAAGTCGTTCGATACAAAACATTGAAGCAGTTCTTGAGAGTGTTGTTGAGAGTCCACGAACATCAATTCGGCACCGTGGTCAATAATTGAATATTTTGAGAAGCACTCTGCAGCGTAGTGTCATGAAAGATTTACACCTTCATGCTACAAAATTCAGTTGACTCAAGAACTGAAACCTACTGACCACGCAAAGCGAAGAAAATACGTTGAATGGATTATTCAACAAAAAGTGGATGCTGATTCTTCAAACAATCATCTTAAGCGATGAGACTCATTTTCATTTTGATGGCTTCGTTAATCGACAAAATTGTCGTATGTGAGGATCAGAAAATCCACGAGTGATTGTTGAGAAACAAATTCATCTACAACGCGTCACTGGTGCAGATTTTGGGCTGGAGGCAGCATCGGATCATTCTTCTTTGAAAATACTACTGGTCAGGAAATAACAGTTAATGGTGGCTCGTTATCGCGACATGACAATCCAGTTTTTGTGGGTAGTAGTACTGAAAGGGGCGATCTCAGCCTGGCAAGTAAGCCCTTTTTGCCTGCCCCACCGTCCCGTCACCTGTCCACTCTCTGCCTCTGACCCTTCTCGAACCTACCGTACGCCCTAATAAACCCCAGGATTTTGGTCCATGGAAAGTCTCTCACCTCAACCCCTTGCAACTCTTCAGCACCAAATACTTTATGTATTAACCTCCCAAAGGCTGCACAGTGTCCCAGAAGATGGACAGGGGCGTCCTCCCCTACTCCACATTTCGGGCATTAAGGGTTCTCCTTAATTCCTATTAAACTTAAACGTCTCCTAAATCAGCAATGGACTGTCAGAACCTCCACCATTTGGTTTAGGGCTCTTCGACTGAGGCTCAGCAGCCATTTCGGTTAGTTTTTTCTGCCTAAATTGCAAGATATGGATGTAAACGACATGTGGTTTCAACTAGACGATGTCATTTTCTGGTGGTGTAATTTGTCGGTTTGGTGGTAAGAATTGCCGCCCAGATCATGCGATTTAACGCAGTTGAACTTTTTTCTTTGAGGGTTTTTGGAAGTTTAACATTTATTTCAATAATTACAAAGATGAAATTGAGCTGGATTTATGCAGAATGGTCGTGAAAATTTTCGACAAAAAAATGCGTATATGTTAGCAAAACCGTGGAAGCTATTTACCGATATGCTATTCCATACATAACTCTACACTGTATGTTTTATGAATCAATAAAAAAAATTACAATTTTTAATTAAAAACCTGTGTTTTTTATCAAAATTACTCCTGGCGTGGATTTTGGGACACCCTTTCATGCTGGATTATGCCCCATCTGAGAGGTGTAGTATTACGACCCAAAATTACGTACTTATTTATATTTAAGAGGTACTAGTTATCAACACATTTGTCCTATACCTGACAATTCGTCCTTTAACCAGAATATGTATAAGGTATTTTTTAAAACAGTTTACCCCCTATGGTTTATAGGGGTAGACAAAAGTATATGGATTTAACTTAATAAGTTCTTACTAAACACACTAGGCTTTGGATAAATGTCCCTTATTGATAGAGATGAGCCAATAGTAAGAAAGGATTTTATCCAAATTAAAAAAAACTAACAATAGTTATGTAAATATAGAATATTTAAAAAACAGTAATCTCGCTATAATGTAATTGGTAATTTTCAATCGAGAGTGTACATTTTTTATACAGAAATTTAATTTAACATAAACTGACAATTTATAAAAAGTTTGTAAGGAGCATTTCACTTAAAAATACACCCTACCTCATTATATTGATATTCAAGTTTAAATAGTTACTGAATTAGATTGATTCCTTTTACACTTGAAAATTTAGAATGTAATCAGTATGACATTACTAAAATATAAATAATAATTACTATTAAAAAAACCTTACTTAAAAATATTTTTTTTCTATATAACCAAAATTACGATGTGGAAATCTTGACCTTGACGTAAATTCTATCATTAAATGTAATTTATTAATCTTATTTCAATGTTTTGGTTTAGAACATAGGGCAATGAAAATAATAAAAAAAAAATAAACTTACGTGCGAAATGGCCATTATGACCACCATTGAAATAACGAAAACAGTCTTCATTGTTGCCTCAAAGAATGCACAGTTCTAGACTCTTAATTAAAATTTCCAGTGCATCTTTTATATACCAATTTCGCAAGGTGTTATGAAAATAATTGGTGTACAATGAGTAGCTAATTTGACTTATTATGTCCATTGTAATCACGGGTTTCTGGTTTGCTAGAAGTGGTAATGAGGTGATTAAAACGATTATTTCTCAACAAGTGACACACACAAATTATGTAACGCGGCTGCAGAATTGTACCAAAAATATAGTTAAGAGGAGCCAAACCGGAACAAACGGCTACAGCGATAGGTGGCACAGAATTCCCGGTTGATTATGGAAAATTTGGAGATAGAATATTGTTTTAAATTATTATGTAATGCCAGGATCACAGGAGATTAATTAGTAAAAAAATTTCTCATTTACTACAAATTTCCTTCAGGGTTTTTAATGTATAAAAAATTTGTATTAATGTTAATTCTGTAACTGTATTTATTTGTATATAAAAAATGCGTTTTTCAGTTATTAGTTTTTATAATTTTTTATTTTGAAGTAAATAAAAAAAATATACATATATTTGTTAAAAATGTAAAATTTCAATAACAACAATTGAAAGCATTGGTACAAGACGAGGATTACTTAATTTCTTATGAAGAATAGGCGTCAATACACTCTGCCAGTTTCAGAGCAGTGTTAACAGGTGTTATTCCTTGTTGGGAACATGGGCTAGTAAACGTCTCCAGTTTTGCTTCATCAGACCGGTGTTTGGAAAGTATCTCTTTAACCGTGTTTCTGTTGATACTGCCGTCTTGCCCTAATTTTAGCTATGTCGATAATTTCTCCTTCGTCAAGTGCTTTCAAAATATTTTCATCCAAATGGGTTGCCTTGTCGGCTTGGCATTCTTTGTGGATATATCTATTAATTTCAATACCAATTGCAATTCCAGTAACCTGAAGATTTTTTTATTATAAGATATTATGCAGGTAACAGAAAAGGACTACTCCTGTGTAGCTGATTGATTACACTACTTGCCCATGATAAACAGATTTAGCAAATAAGTAGTTCTTAGTAACGATTTGCAAAATGCCTGAAAACCAACAAACTTTAACTCTCACAATGGCAACATTAGATAAAGAAGTATTTGTAATAAAAAAGTTTTTGGGGATGAAATTGACGATATACAGTGTGTCTACTTGTATTATTATTATAATTAAATTGCAAGGTTGTTCATAAACATTAACAAATGGAAAGGTTATCATATTTTTAACAGATAAGAGAAAAATTACAAATAATTTATAATGTAAAATGTAAATAATCAGAAAACCTGAATCTTCTTGTTAAATGGCTATAATTGGATATTTGAAAATACCTTTTAATTCAAAATAACTTTTCTTTATAACAGTCTTCTGTATTGTCAAAAATAAGGGTACTTTACTCTTGAGCAAAATTCATCATTTCTGATATACCTCGTATATGACTGGGAAATTTTGATAAATGAAGGTAGCATTTTAGATTTTAGACCATGCAGAACTTTTTATGAAGAATAACTTTTTTTCATAAAACCAATAGCTAATAAAAAAGTTTTCCATATGGTTCCAACTTAAGTAGACACAAAAATCGTGCGATGCGTATATTATCATTAAAATTATATTATCTGAAATAGATGGCATGCCAAAATTTAATTGTTGATCTATCACACAAAAAAGTTATTATGATTCTCGCAGATAGTAGCTGCCAAAATTTTTAAAATGCTAAATATTCCGAAATTGTTGAGTTTATATGTATTATATACTGGGCCAAAAAATCGACAATTTTTTTTTTAAAGATATATCGAGCGGTTCAGAATGACGGAACAAAATAACGTGAAATATTAGTTTTAAGAGGTCTATCATCGCTAGTTTCGATTTTTTATTCCTGATCCCCTTATTGCGTCAAAACTGCCAAACCATAGAGGTAAAAATATTTATTTACATATATTTTTGAAGGAAATTGAATGCCCTACAAAAAAAATCTGATTGAAAATTTTCGACATACGAGCCGTTTCCATGTAATCAAGCCTTGAAAATTGATATGTGAAAAGAACAATACAGATTTTCAAAGGAAATTTAATGCTCTACAAAAAAGGTCTTTTAACATTTTTGCATAAATTTACTCATTCAAAAGTTATTCACGTTTGAATTTGAAGTAAAAATTAAATTTTAGTTTTTTCGTTTTGGACCCAATTTTTTCCACTCAATCGAACAATATGATATTATACATCATCGACAATTATTAATCTATCATATAATCACCAANCAACGCTGAACTGCACTTTGAAAAATTTTGTACTCAACAACGCCGGGAAATTGATTTTGAAATTCTATGAAACATTCCTCAATAGAATACTTCCACATTCTATCAATCTTGCGTCCATTTCTAAAGTAGGACTCTATGATAAACACTTTTTGTTCTTGAAAAAACACCATTTTAAACGCTTTTTAAAACGAAAATATTCAAATTGATAGCGGCGATATAGTGCTTTGACAGATGACGTTTAAGTTCATTTGCTATACGCTACGCCCTACGTCCAAATTTTCAGAACCAACTTGACCATGTTTTTATTTGAACGCTCGTTATATAGTCCACATATTATACTTCGGTTCAGGAGTTATTGCCGCAAGATTTACCAGCCCGCCTATAATTTGCTCAGTTTGTACAAAATATGCAAATGGGAAAACTCAAATTTCCTCAATAAGATTCTATTTACCTATGAGGCTACATTTACTAAACGGGGAGTTTTTAGTTGGAAGAACAATTATTCGTGGAATTCCGAAAATCTGCATCCCGTAAAAGAAATACATTTTCAGCATGAGTTTAAGGTGAATATTTGGTGTGGTTTAATTTCTGTTTTTTTTTCATAGGACCTTTTGAATTACCACCCAATGTAACTTGATTTCATTATTTAAACTTTTTTCAACATAATTTAAACAAGCTTCTAGATGATGTACCACTCGATTTAAGAGAGGTTATGTGGTTTATGCACGACCGTACGCCACCACATTTTGCCTTGCCAGTACGCCAGTATTTAAATGAACATTTTCCTCATTGGTGGATTGGCCGTGGGAGTGAATTTAGTTGGCCATCGAGAAGTCCAGACTTAAACCCTCTGGACTTCTCAGTATGGTCAAACTTGAAGGATGTGGTGTATCTTGAAGAAATTAAATCTGTTGAGGAGTTGCGGCAGAAAATACTAGCCGCGAAAGCATTTAAAAATAATAGGGGCATTTTGTTTAATATTCAGAAACTTTTAAAAGAGTGTATAGTAAAATGGATTGATAGGTGGTGGACACTTCCATCATTTGAATTAAGATTTGTTATTTTTACTATTATCAATAACTGTTATTGTAATTTTCATCTTTTGAGAATAAAAAGTCACCACAAAATACATTTAAACTTTTATATGCAAATAACTCAGAAACCGATACAGAGTACATGTTTTATGTAGAATTGAACGTCCTTTTAGATTTTTAATTTTTTTTAAGCATAGCTCAACAGGTATAAAAAAATTGTTGTTTACCTAACTAATACGGTGAAACTAGCGGAGCAACGTCAAAATAAGCTTCAAGTTCGTAATTCTCACACCAAAAAACCTAACACTACCAATTTTCAGAGTCGTGCTATCAAAACTTTCTCAATTATTGAGAAATTTCAGAATAAAATTTAAACCTTGATCATCCTGTATTTCTTAAACCAGTGATATTCGTATAAGGCATGACGAGCTGAAACATAATATTTTGGTGTCTAGTATCAAAATTTTCTCAATTATTGAGAAATTTCAGAATAAAATTTAAACCTTGAACACGCTGTATTTCTTAAACCAGTGATATTCGTATAAGGCATGACGAGTTGAAACATAATGTTTTGGTGTCTAGTATCTCCAGCTTAGCGTTGACCCATTCTTTCTGACTCACTCTGTATATCCCATTTTCTTATAACAAATGGTAGAAGAATTACCGTCCACCAATTATTTGCTCAGAAAGACATACGTACATATTTTTAAGCTGATTCCTCTCGTCAATAATTCTTATTTAGTTACTAATACAGAGCTTTTATAAATGACCAGTAATTTTGTATGGAACAGTAATTTTGTTTACTTCACGTTGGCAATTATATTTTGGTAAAATTAAAAATTATTGAAACAATAAGATCAAGATTACATCGAAACACAATATTCTGTTTCACCAGCTGGCGACATTATTCACGAGATTTTATTCAACCAATCAACATTATCTCGAGCATAAACATAACGGTTTGTCATTGTTCATTGTAAACGAATCTTTAATATTGGTTATGCGAATACGAATTCACGTGTACCTCAGATCAGGCTTTACTTATGGCATCCAGATGAAAACTAATAATTTCTAAACTGGTTTGTGTCTAATGATTTCGATGAGGAATGATCTTAGTTATCAATATTGGTCGGAATATTAGTTTGTAGAGTACTATTTTTCAAAAATATAATTTATTAACATCAATGTTGCAAAACAATCGGAATTCTGTCAGTCACTGAGCGCCTACTAAAATATAGCCTGTGGTACAAAAAAAACATATTTTCATAATACTCTAGAACTGTTTAACTAGCTACTTCCGATATAGCAGATAGATTTGAATAAGTAAGAAAACAATATATAGTGTGTTTTTTCTTTAATGCGTCTATGACTACCTAATTTACGTTTTTTTGATACAAAATGATTGTTAAATTTTTTTTGTCATTAGCGAAATTTTGAACTCTTAAAGATTCGCTTAAAAGTTAGAAGTCCTCGGCCTTTATATGTACCTACCTACTGATTGTGCTCTGAATTCTGTTTTTATAAAGTGTGGATCACTAGGTAAAACCTAGGACATCCTTCGATTATAATGATATAAGCTGCCTTTATATTTATATCTTTTTACTTTTAAGTTATCGAAAATTTACTAGAACTGAGCATTCCTCTGACTATTTGTATATGTAAAAGATTGCCCTTCTACATCTTTCTGTTATTTGTTAAATTAGATATAGCTAACGTACTTCACTCTGCTAGTTTTCGCATATAGCCTTAATCATCCATCAGACCCGATAATCATTAGCGAACTGTAACTTGTAACTATGGCATTATGCTCTAACAAAATAAAGGGACATGTGTCTAGGAGTTAGTGTGATGATTTAATATTTTGTTAGAGCTAGCAGTCCTTACATTATTGACCAAAATTTACTTGGGACTTCAACAATCAACTAATATAATGATATTTAACATCTAGAGAATGGATTACTTTTTTTTAACTGTTTTATATGATCAAATCTTTTATACATTAAGTAAAATTAACTATTTACCACCGTTTATTCTCTTAAGAAAAATCGGTGTGAGTGAAATCAACAAAGGCACGGATTGAATCCACTGAGTGAAATTATTGAGGACATTTTCACTAAATATTGAACATTTTGATAAATTTACTTATTTGTGTTAAAGAAATTCTACAGATATTTGGTGCACTTGCAGTTAAATCGGAGTATATGTCCTCATTATTATATGACCCCACCCCATTCTATGATTGTCGTGCGTTGTCTTTGTCCATCCCATGGTGCTCATTAGATCATCTCGTGGCGTAGTTTATGGCGTGTAGTGCTGGATAAGTATCCGTTAGTCAGGTTATTTTGGTGAAAATTATGTTTAAATGCAGTGGTTTGACTATAATAATCAAAAACAATAATATATTGAACCTCGATTAATATTTGGTTAAATAAACGGATAGTTAAATTGTTACCTATACCCACTTACTTACGTATCTATACGTACAATATAGGTTATGACAATCTATTCGTCTCATCACTTAACCAATTCCTTTAATCGAGACCTAAAATATTGTCTCTACAACAGATCTGTGTAGAAATCACTGTGGCAGCTTAGTAGTTTATGACTTTAATACAATGATATTCAAATTAAAATTTAAAGAGAATATAAAGTGGTGCAAAACCACTCCAGATGTTAATGATTAATGAAATACAAGCAGCGGTGGCTGGAGCGTGTGGGTTCTGGGATTGTTAAACGAAGAAATAAAATTTTTATAACGCCATATTATTTTTAGTTTCTACGGTATAATTTCATCACTAGACTATCATTAATTATTTACGATATACAGGGTGTTTCAGGATTAAGTCGACAAACTTTAAGGAGATATTCCTCATAAAGAAATAAGAAAAAGTATAATTTTTTTTCCAGAGACGCTTCATTTTCGAAATATAGGGCGTTAAAGATTTTAAAAAAAAATCGAATTTTTTAAATAACTTCTAAATGAAGAAGGATATTTAAGCCAAATTTGGCGTGACACATCTTCTTATAAGATACCATTTTTCCATAGAAGTAGAAGTCCCGCAAGCAACCAGTGGCGGAGTTATGGGCACTCAGACTCATTAAATTATAAAAAAATTAACACGGCCCTACTGAAAATAAAAAACGATGCTGTTTTTAGATAGAATGGTTTGTTATTGACAAAAAGTGTACATTCACTTTTTTCCTAACTCTTATAGTTTCATGGCAAAATTGATTTTTCGGAAGGGTGCTTCTGGATTCTG
>NW_019416385.1:235859-246445 GCF_000390285.2 Anoplophora glabripennis | reverse complement strand
CGGAGCGAGCCCTCATCGTCAGGAAGGTTAACTTCAAGCCCTATAACCCAATAACACTAAGCGCTGCGAGCCCTAATCGTCAGGAAGGTTAACCCCAAGCCCTATATGTCTGGAAGGTTAATCCCAAACCCTATAACCCCACAACACTAAGCGCTGTGAGCCCTAATCGTCAGGAAGGTTAACTTCAAGTCCTATTACCCAATAACTCTAAGCGCTGCGAGCCCTCTAAGGCTCGTAGCGCTTAGTGATATTGTGTCGAGCCATGGTTTAATAAGGTAGCTATACTGATCATCTTTAATCGACGATATCTCTGCGAAAAATAAAGCTTTTTACAAATAAAAAAATGCGTTTTGAAGGGGAGAGACAGTAGTTTCCAATGATATTTTCAGTTTTTAGAAAAAAAAATTTTTCGTCAAGTTACATAACCTTGAAAATAGCAAAAATACGTGTTTTTTGCACTTTTAGGTTAGAATATCTCGGAAACCTAGGGTGATTGATCAATCCTGAGGCCAGATTCTGAGTGTGTAGTGTCTGATCTCTGGAATTTTTTCCTTGTTGGACTGTGTTATTATTCTATCATATAATCACCAAATATATCCAAAATTCATAATATATTCAAATTCATTCTCGCTCAATAGCTATTTTTTCTACAAAAACGTAGTTTTACTGTCTCAAAATAATTTTAAAAACAACAATTATGTAGTTTTGCTATTGATAATATATAAATAATTTTCAGTTTTTTTAAAAACAATCTACTAATATTCAAACTGACCATTACCAGCCAATGAAGTACCTGTGTGTTAATCCTCGTACTGTAGGTATATGTTTGTACATAAAAAATGCGTTTTTCAATTATTAGGTTTTGTAATTTTTTATTTTGAGTTATATGTTTTATAAAAATATACATATAATTGTTTAAAATGTAAATTGAAAGCATTGGTACAAGAAGAGGATTACTTAATTATTGTTCTAAAGAATACTCGTTAATACACTCTGCCAGTTTCAGAGCAGTTTCAACAGGTGTTGTCCCTTGTTGGGAACATTTGTTAGTAATTCTCTCCAGTTCTGCTGCATCAGAGTAGTATCTGGAAAATTTCTCTTTAACCATGTTTTTGTTGATACTGCCATCTTGGTTTATAACACCAGCCTTAGTAGATATACAAAGTAAATGAGCGCCTACTTTAGCTCTGTCGGTAATTTCTCCTTCGTCAAGTGCCTTCATAATATTTTCGTCCAAATGGGTTGCTTTGTCGGCTTGGCATTCTTTGTGGAGGTCTCTATTAATTGCAGTTCCAGTAACCTGAAGATTATTATAAGGTATTATGTGGATATTTGTAAAGCAGCAATTCTATAATGTTTGATATAAAATTTTAAAATAAAGTGCATATGAAATATAATAATATTATTATTAATAGATTATATTGTACAGGGTATCCAGAGTACAAATTCTTGGGATAAAAATGAAACAATTTAGCTAAGTATTCTTTTATACTTTATTTCCAAATTCATTTTCAAACAACTTTCATATTCTTTATTCCATTTAAATCATATTTGATATGTTATACTTGTAAGGTGACCCATCGAAGGCGGATTCTTCCATGGCTCCGCTAATATTAATTTATATATTAATATAAGAAAGAATTTAAAATAAAAACTGCGTCAAATTAGTCGCTACACATTTCCAAAATATTTTCGATTATACATGATTCTTCGTTTCTCTAGGCATTATCTAACTTTATTTTTCAAATAGAATTATTGCATTTGTTAATATGCCGTTGAATTCAATTAGTATGTAATATATCCTAATATACGATAACATACCTTAATAAAATCGAAAATAAATCAAATATTGCATCTGTCTACCAAATATAATACACATAAAGTTCTATTACAAATTCCCTTATTGAAAATTTAAATTTCTGAGGTCCGCAGCTACTATCTCAAATATACTCTAAGCTCGTAAGGTTTGGAAAAAATTCGATAAATCATTATTGAAGGGTTTTGACAGGAAATCCTCAGATACGTCAACTTTAGTTTATAAAATGTCCCTTTTTTCAGTCATCAACTTTTTTTTGTTTTGTTTGTTTTTCAACTATGACGTCATCGGCAATTTTTTTAAATGGCAACCCATATTTTTTTCCACGAATTTCGATAGAGCACATTTTTCTGAGTACGAATATGTCAAAAATATATGACCTTCAAGATGGAAGTTTTCGAAATATTCGGTTCCAAAGTTTCAAGAATGCATTATACAAGCGATGACAAAATACTAATCATTTATCAAGGAAGCGCTGGAAAAATTACAGTTTTGACAGTTGTTAGAATTTTGAAGTTTGTCCTCGCAAGTTTGTGTTTTATTTTAAGTTGATTAATCATTATTCGATCAGAATTCATTTTATTTGAAAATGGCCCGTCGTTTGAGTGAAAGGGAAAGAATCGAAATTTTGATGATGATGGGTTACGGGGACAGAGCTCGCACATAAATAGAAGTTTACCGTTTATTTAACTACAAATATCCAAACAAAGAACCAATTACACAGTCCACCATTAGTAAAATAGAGCAAAAGTTTTTAGAAATGGGTCATGCGAGAAATCACCCTAGAACGGGTCATCCACCAGTACAAGAAGGTGTTAAATTGAATGTTCTACTAGAGCTTCAAGAAAATCCCCATTTACCCACCCGCCAAGTGGCGGCAAACAACGGAATAGTTCAAAGCTCCGTCTTAAAATATTTGAAATTGTACAAATGGCATCCGTATAAAGTGGTTTTGGTCCAAGAATTAAACGAAGATGATTCTGACCGTAGGTTACAGTTTTGTGAAGCCATGTTGCAACGCCTGATTGATGACGACGGATTCTTACGCAATATTGTTTTTTCTGATGAGGCTACCTTTTATCTCGACAGCACAGTAAACCAGCAAAACTGTAGATATTGGTCTCCTGAAAATCCACACTGAAAAATGGAAACTCATAGTCAGTTTCCACAAAAAGTTAACGTTTGGGCTGGCCTTGTTGGTAACCGTATTTTAAAGCCATTTTTCTTTGAAGGCGCATTAACAGGAGAAAAATATTTTGAATTTTTAAGAGACGATTTAGTCCCTGCACTTACGGTGCTTTACCCAAATGACGTCGATCCCGATCTGCCCAGTAACACGACACATATTATTACTTACTCTGTGAACACGATATGGTACCAACAAGACGGTGCACCACCTCATTTTGCAGTGATCGTTCGTGACTATTTGAACCAAGTATTTTCTAACCATTTGATTGGTCGAAGGGGAACTATCAAATGACCCCCTAGATCTCCGGATCTCACTCCCCTATACTGCTTTTTATGGAGCCATTTAAAGAGCAAAGTCTATTTTAATAGACCAAATACCATTGAAGAATGAAAGGACAGAATTCGCAATGAAATTCGAGCCATTCAACCAGATATTCTTGATAAGGATCTGCACAAGTTTCAGTGGCGGATGGGATATTGCCAAAAAGTCAATGGAGGTCACTTTGAAAATTTCCTGTAATTTTCTTCTTTACATTTGTACAGAAACCTTTTTTCATTTGTTAAAATTGTTGTTGACTGATTATTACTTAAAAAATTGAACAAATTACTCCTAAAATCTCTTAAAATGTTCGATAAGCTTTTAAAAAACTTGACCCACCCGATACCTTGTACATGGTACATTCTTGAAACTTTGGAACCCAATAGACAGTTTAAGTTGTGTCCGATACGTGAACATATACGTAGAATTTGACCGTTGCGCATGCTCAAATTTGTATCATGATCATCTACAATCAACTTAAACAGAACTGTCTATTATCTCGAAAACTTCCATCTTGAAGGTCATACGTTTTTGACATATTCGTACTCAGAAAAATGTGCTCTATCGAAATCCGTGGAAAAAAATATGGGTTGCCTTTTAAAAAAATTGTCGATGACGTCATAGCCCAAAAACAAATAAAACAAAAAAAAGTCGATGGCTGAAAAAAGTTACATTTTATAAACTAAAGTTGACGTGTCCGAGTATTTCCTGTCAAAACACTTCAATAACGATTTATCGTATTTATTCTAAGCTTTACGAGCTCAGTGTATGAGGTACAACCATATCTTATCTCGTTTAGTTCCGGAGATAACTTCAAGGATGCTTTGATGGTTTTTCACAGAATATCAGTTAACACTAACGATAAGTTTTAGACCTAGCATTTGCAGGAATGCAAAAAACACATAAATGGTTATTATAGTTGAAAAAATATAAGTAGGCTGATTTAAACCTGATGGATTATTTCGTAAGGCACAGTTAAACAAAAATTGCCAGTCAATACCCTTGAAAATCTAAGAGAAAGAATACTCCAGGCATGTCAAGAATTAACTCCACTTCAATGTCACTATACGGGTGTACCGTTCATGTTTAAAAAAAACTTGTGTGCAAGTTCCTCATGTGAAAATAATGGGAGTAGTTCATGTAACGTTTTTTTCTTAGACGCCCTGTTTTCGAGATAGAGTGTATTGAAGTTGTTACTTTAAAAATGATTTTCCCTAATTATTGTCTTTAAATCGACTAAAGATAATAATGTCAAAATTTGTACACAACAACACAAACATCAACCGTGCGTTAAGAATAATGTGCAAATAGTTTCTTTCTGAAAAGCAGTGTCGCCAAAACAGATAATTGGAGGGGTAAAATTGAAAAACAATATGTTATATGTCAAAATTTCTTACATTTCTAAGCGGTTTTGTAAACTCTAAAGCATAGTATAAAAAAGGTATATTTGTCGAAATTCGCCAGCATGTAGGTACGATTTTCGAGAAAAATTAAGTTGCATTTTTTTGGTTACATAAAGCTGCACAAGTACATTAACAAAATATTAAATCGAAAGGGGACGTTACCATTGAATGAGCTGAAGACATTTAGCTACCAATTTAACAATATAATTTTAATTTCTTATGTATCACATAAAACAGTTAAGTTGTAAAACATTTTATTAACTTAAAGAAATAAAAAAATTAAAATTTATTTTAAGTTTAAGCTTGTTGTAAAATAACATTTGAAAAAGTAAACCAAAATAAACAAATTATGGAATTAATTACCCATCTATTAATAACTAATTTTAGATTTTGTAAACTACTAAGTACACTACTACTACTAAAATAAACAATTATTGAATGGACTGAATTGTTGGACACGAAAGCTTAAAAAAGTGACAAGAACAGAAAAATGTTAGGAAACAGACTCGGAGGCAGACAGAACAAAATAGCTGCACAATTAAATAAATGAGCAAAACTCGAAATAGTACAGTAGATGCTGAAATTGTTCCTCATTTGCTTCCACACAACTAAATTTTTCTTGAAAATGTACATGCTACCGAATTTCGACAAGTTACCTTTTTTTGTAGTATGCTTTAGAGTTTACAAGACCATTTAGAAATGTAACAAATTTTAACTTTAACATATTTTTTTTTTGGATTGTAGGTACCCCTCCAATTACCTGTATCGGCGACACTGCTTTTCTAAAAGAATCTGTTTGCACATTATTCTTAACGCACTGTTGATGTTTACTCGTGTACAAATTTTGACATTTTTTTCTTAAGCCGATTTTAAGATAATTAAATAAAAAGATTTGGAAAGTAACAACTTCCACACACTGTATCTCGAAAACAGAGCGTCTAAGAAAAATAACGTTACATGAACTACCCCCCATTATTTTCACATGAGGAACTTGCACATAAGTTTTTTTGAAACATGAACGGGACACCCTGTATAATTAGAAGATGTCGAGCTTACAAGTCCGAATAAATCATTTTGAACATAGTAATTTCTAAAGATTTTATTTTCATTTTGTTATTACTTGTTTATGTTCCATTTTTAGTTGTGTTTTAATAACTTTCATTTTATGAATATTGCTGTTAAACGTCTTATTTAATTCCATCAACAAAGTAACAGATTTATCTATTACACGTAAAAAATAAAAAAACTTTATGGTTAAATTACTGGAACCTACGCACGTCCCTACTTAATAAAAATTCTGGATTACCCATATTAATTATCATATCAATAATAAATTGATAGTAGTAACTGTATTAAACAAAATAAATGCATGATAAATAATAGAAAATAAAGACAAATATTAGAAACTATGGTAAATATAAAAACAATAAAATTGTAGAGACAAATTTAATTACTGTGAACATTGTCCAACGTTACAGGTACACCACAACCAATCCATATCTGATAATAATGAATGTCTATCTATGTTTTTGAAATAAACAGTAACGTGTTTAGAATAAATCTGAATTTGCTATGACACAGTAGCAAACACAAGAAAAACTCAAAATATATTTTTTGTCTAAGACAAAATATTACATTCAAAAATTGTACCAATTGCCTACCCTTATCTCCACCACGGATGGCTTTATTACTACAGTAGGATTAAAATTAACATATAAAAACTATTCAAGTGGAAAACAAAACAGAGATGTATTTTTTGGAATAGAAAAGAATTTTATGAAAGCAAAGGAAAATAATGAGTTCCAAAAATACCTATTTAAGTTGCCCTTTGTTTAAATGCTTGATATTTTTGTTTTTTATAAAATTAATAAAGCAAGGAGTAATAAATTATGTACTCAGGTCAACATCACAACTTTATCAGTAGTAAATTTGTCTAACAAAGCGGCATTCTACACGTGTTATTTCAAGTGCATGTCATAGAGAAAGTTAAATAACGAACAATACTTTCTTTTACTAAAAAAATATAAACAATAATGTAATTCAGTACCTATACTATACATATATAAAAACGTTTAAAATAAATATTAATAAACATATAGTAATAAGTATTAAACAGTGTACAACACACGTATAAAAAAGTACCGAATATCAAAAGACTCAATTTCTCTTTGATTTAATCTTCATACTGACCTCCCATTTTAATATAGTAAATAATAAAACATTTCATTCCTACTGAAATAAATACAACCCCGAGTGAAGATTACCATGTCGGACCAGCTTGGAAGTAGATTATTATATTTAATTATTCAAATATTTCATCAGTAGATGTAGAACAGTCGCTCTCTTCAGATTAAGATATTTTATCACTGCCACGAATAAGTTTCGCTGATACAAGGGTAGAAATATACCTGATGATGCGATCTATAACGGATCCCATCCAGATTGTGGAACCGATAGCAACGATGAGTAAAACAATTTACGTGTTTCACACATACAATGACATAAATCTTATAATCATTGTTCACTTAGTTTTATGTTGATGATCCGCACCGCACGTTTTTGGTGCGCGGCCAATTATGACAGCTCTACTTATTACTGAGACATATGGCGACAAACTATTTAATCAGAAGTTACACCAAATTTTACTTAAATATCTCTACTCACTTTCAATATACCTATCAAATCAATAGCATTATTCTTTTGGAATCTTGAACACACTGTATCTCGAAAACGAAATGTTTCCGGGTCTATGTTTATATACATACATTTTTTTTACTTTTTTTGACCACAGGAAAACTTCTTCAAAGCATGTTAACTTAGTCCTGAAACACCCTGTATAAATAACTCTCCTAAAACTTTTCTGGTAAGGTAAAACTAAATTTATTTATAAAATAAGTAAGTGATAAGATGACTGATCTTATTGGAATAAAGATTTATTTATTCAAAATACATGTTTTTAACATGCATCCATTATGAATGGATTTTCTGGTTACACATCTCATCTCATTTTAAAAATGGCGCTAACGAAATTGAAGTGCAGATTTGAGTTAAATGTTGATGTCGTTTACAAAATGTCCGTTGGTTGTTCTTGAAGCAATCACACCAGATGGTATAATGATTTGCCATGATCATCTTTTCACTCCCAATCATTATTATTTACAACGGCAATTCCGATAAAAAAAGAAACTGTAATCACAAAACAAATATAAATTATAGAACCCACGAAACGACTTTGCATATACGGGCCAACCATAGATTCCTTGTGCGAAAATAATGGAACTTTCCTTATGCCATCTATTTCAATATTTTTTACAAGTTTCTAGGAACAATTTTAAATAAAAGCATAGCATTATGGAAAAATATCTTTTAGTAGATATTTCCTTAGAAATATTTTATATCCTAGGTTATACTACAAACGCAGATGCAGACATAAATTTTAGAATACTAGAGGACAATAATGTACAATAAAATTTTACTACGGTAAAAGTATATATTTTGTTGTAGAAATACACGAAAATAGTTTTATACATTATTACAATTGTGACAGTCTTTTGGACAAAATAGAAGACCACTCACAATCCTTTTTTCAAGACATTTTTTTTAAGTATACGCAAGTTCTGGTATATCAAGTTTCATTTAAGTAGTAGATTTGTTGCCAACTTTGAACTAGCTAAACGAAGTAACTTTGGATTGGTTTAATTCGATTTATTTTAACTGCAACCCTTTGTAGTAACTCAATAAACACGGATTTTAGGGACACTATTTATATGTATGTATTTTACATAATAAAAATAAACATCAGATAAATATTACATCCTTACTATAATCCACAAAAAACATGATTAACTATGATTTAATTGATTAAAGGAAACTTTGTTGTAGACAATTATATTAATTCTTGCCTAAAATCGCTATTGTTTCATAATAATGGATGAGGTGGAATATTTTAACTGACAGTTTAGATATTTCGAAATATGAACGGAAGAAAACATGCGATAACTGAACACAAAGTTTTAATTTGACCAATGAACATCTTTGTAGTATTATATAAATAACCCATAATGAATGTAAACGAAAATTTGTATGAAAACGAAAAAATTAAGGAAATATTGAAATTGATTTGAAATTTCAATGTTGACTTACCAAGCCGCAAAAGACAGAAACACACACAATCAACGCTAAAACCTTCATGATTTGTTGACTATTAAACTATTTTTATTATGACATATCATTGCAGAGAGCTGATGTTCTTATATAGGGGAGCTAAATATCTTATCATTTGAAAACATTTTTAATTAGACAGAATTCGATATAATCGGTCAATAGCTCGCCAGATTGAGACAAAAACTTGTTCTAAATTCATTTGTTATGTAATACACCGGTGCGGTGGGATAATTTCAATAGCTCTTACAGGTTTATAATTCCTTTTTTTTACTACTTGAAAAATCGGCATTGCTCTAATGAGAAGTAATGTCTCCCTCCCTAGGTAAATACTGATATTAAAAAAACGCCTAGGTAAATAATGAAGAATTTTCTATATTTTCTATACAGAAACTTTTTAACTTAAGTCTAAATAAAAAATAAATAAATAAACTCAAAAAGTCAACACTGGTAAGAAGGAAATTATAAAAGAATTATTTGAAATTATAATTGTACCGTTATGGCAAATTATTTATAATCCTGCATTTCCTGTTTTAATAGAACACTTGCATATTTATTTTCGTATTATGAATAATTTTCGTATTTTGTGAACATTCATTGGCACTTATCAATAAATCACCTGGAAGTTTTCTAGGACAGTATCTTGATATGCAAAGGAAGTGGAAGAGGTACTTAAATTTTCATTGGATAAGGTAGGTTTTTGTACTACTAATTTAGCAATTCTCTTCTCATCAGATATTGTATCCTCAATATATTATTCAGCCACTGTACCGACTTTCACCCATTTTCTGGCAGAAGTGTTGCCGAGCTGCGTCCTAGAGAATGACCAGAATAACATTTAGGATTTTCGAATTTCATATATTGAGCCATGACATAAAGTACTTCACGAATAGTATTGTATATTTTACATGTTTACCTCTCTATAAAATAAAAAGTTTTCTAATGTCTAATATGTTGACCTGTTAGCTAGGTATTTTTTAACAACATTAATCCATTGTGGCTCAACAATAACAAACTTCCTAGATGTTTCATTCTTTGAAATAGGAATGTCTAAATCATCAATAACCATATTGTAAAGTTCATGTGTTCTGCAGGTACCTGCCATTCCAATAATCACAATAGACTACAATATACGTAATTTTTGTAAAAAGATAAACACAAATTTGCAAAGTATGCAGTGATTATGTTCCTATTAGGTTAAATCATACTGGGCGTCCATTTTACCACAAGCCTTTGTGAATATTCTTCGCTGCATTCAAAAGAATTTTTCTTGATTCAGTAGATAATAAGAGTCACCAAACTGCTGTTGTCGCTGGTACAGTGAATGATACATTCATCGGTTGCACCTGTACTTTTTTAGGCAATGGTGAAAAATCTGTTCGGAATCCATATATGAAAAAAAGGGAAAAAATTACATATAGGCAAATAGTCCGGACGGTATCTGTTTCAAAAAGCCATATTTGGGTGAATCGTATATCCACGGAGATTTTTGGCTTTATGGTTTTCAAATATCACTAGAAATGAAAATTTTTCTATGCGCATAAAAAAAACGTGGGCTTAACTTTTGGGGGCACAATATGTTAAAAAAATTCGAAAAATGTCATATTTTTCTTCCTATTTAATTATGTATCTTTTCAAGAGTTGATTTTAGGCGAAAATGGAAGAGGAAAAAAATGTTTGCAATTAAATTTTTTACAAA
>NW_019416385.1:218171-234548 GCF_000390285.2 Anoplophora glabripennis | reverse complement strand
ATTATATTATATCATTGTTATATTATTAAATTATTATAATAATATAATATTGTATTATTATAATTTTTGCCAATACACCTAAACGGAATTTGGCCGGCGACCATAATTGTGACCAAACATTGATCCTGGCTTTATGTAGGATCGACATTTGTATGATACTTTTATTCCTTACAAGTAAAACCTGACCTTAGAATGGTATACAACGATTTTCGCCCGGCCGGCGGACATCTTTGTGAGGTTGTAACGTCACTAAGCTACCGAATTTTAAAAAGTATCATCCCATTCATGCTGCCTTCATGACGAATCTAAATTGGTAAGCTACATTTACTCCCGCGGAAGGAAATCGCACATTGTCTTTGGCTCAACGTCTATTAATAAATATAAATACAGGGTGATTAATTAACCATGGGAAAATCGAAAGCTGAAGATACACGTGAAATGGTGACCATTGGCGCAAATATGCCTTTTCGGAAAGTTAATAGTTTCCAGAATAGTTAATATTCTGGAAATATGTAGGTTAGGAACTTGAAAATTTGTGAAACTAAATTTTTTTAAGCGACGAATAAGATGCGTGTTGCAATTTCAGCGTTGCTAATAGAGGGCGCCACTTACAACCAATTTTACCGAAAATTTAGTTAGTAACTTTTTACCCTGTATGTTTAACATGAAACTTGATTCAAAACCTAAAAGAGCAATCATTTTTCCATTAATTATGTATTCTTGTTTCATTTCGGTATCTCGATCAGTTTTCGAGAAAAATCGATTTAACGAACACTATGTTATGATAATACCAGAAATTAAAAGTGAAACGATAAGGCATGTTTGCGCCAATGGTCACCATTTCACGTGTAGTATCTTCAGCTTTCGATTTTCCCATTGTTAATGAATCACTCTATATAAATATTCTGTAATATCTTCATAACTGAACATAATTTCGACTTTTAGATATAGATTTTTTGTGTAGAATAAAATTCTCTACCTTTTTTTGCAACATTTTTCGTTTTAGTAAGTTTGGTTAAATCGACATCATTTGGGTACTTGAGGTATGTAATATTTATTAGATAACACTCTGTGTAATGTACTAATTTTGAGTTGCTCAATAATTTATTTTGTAAAAATGTTTTACTCCTGCTAAAATATGTGTAGTAACTTTTATAAGTAATTTAAAAAAAAACATTATATTCTTCTAATTAATTTCCTTGGCAAAATAAAATGAATTTATCCCTAAAAAATATTGCAAGATAAGTGTACACAGTTTACTCATAATGAACAATTTTTGTGTGCATACAAATCTTCATTTCTCTTAACTCCCCCTTTATTTTATTTATTGCACAGTTTAGGGCCAAATTATTAAAGTAAGTTTATCTTACAGTTAACTAACTAGAAGATTAGAATGTTTTGGCAATGGTATGTTTTAATTGCAATAAATCACATTCTTAGCTTAGAGTTAGTTAACTGTAAGTTAAACTTGCTTTAATAATTTGGTCCTTAAGGACTTACTTTATTTAACCACTTGGCCATAAACGTTGCTGAGAGAAACATTTAAAATTTGCTTAAATGTATTAAAATTATAACAGTACATATTTTAGGTTATCGTCGAAATTCTCTTTATTTTATACAAAAAACAATCTACTGATTTCACTGATGTCATCAAGTTCATCTTTCCGATAAGGCAGAAAAATATGAATACATCTATTCAGTGTTGATATAATATTTAAATCAAAATATTTACTTAACTATTTCTAAAATTTGTTGATTTCCCAATCATATTTAATCAACTACAGGGTAGCCTAGAACTAATGGTTGTCCTCCATTACAGAAAAATGGAAAGAGCCAATAAGAAACTGCAAGCGGGAATCTTTATGGCATGATGTATTTGACCTAAAATCTCATCCTGGTAAGTTTCCCGTCCTGAGAGCTTAATTCTTTATCCAACATTACGAACAGTACCACAGCATCAATTTGCGAAAGAGCTCATCGATTATATTTTACACTTTAATTATGATACGTGGGAACTTAAAAATGATGTACGTTCAGGAATGAATTCGGACACTAACCGTTCCTTTGCCTTTAATATATGGGTTGGTCGTACAGGGTATTACACACTCTCACTCAATGGGTCACATAATTTAAAGAGAACAAGAAACCACCAGGACCTACCAGTAGTAGCTTAAATATACTGAAATACTTCTATAGCATGTGATGACGATCTTGTTAAAAAATGAAGCATTAAACTATCATATTTTATAACAGAATGTTGCCTAACATTCTGTTATAAATTAACAAACTTCAAAATGCAGTAATTTTTATTGTAAAATAAATCGAATTCTTTAAGGTAATGCGATTAGATTTGTGGCAATGAATATACATTGGTGAAGACTACAAGGAATTCAACAAATTTGTGAGAAAAATCTGGAAAGAAATTTTTGATAAGGTATGAATTGAGGTTCTAAGATCACCTATTGGAAAAGATTAATAAATTTGTTTATTAAATATAAATGAATTTGCTGATCATATAAAATTCCTGAATTTAATTACTGGGACGTTGGTCAATAAAATAACTTAGTTTATAGTATTTTTTCCAATTTGTTTTATTTTTACGATCGTTTCGGGTTTCTTCAGAAAAAGATTTTCGGAGGCTAAATGATATGTAAACATATTAAGTTTTACAACGCAACAAGCCGAATTATAATATCCATAAGAAATCGTATAGGTTTGTTTTTATAAGATTTCTTTTACCAATATACAAGTTAGTAGAAATTAAATTTAAAAAGTACAGGATTATGGGGATCCTGGATTTGATTGGAGGGCAACTCAGCTGTGCTGAGTTGCAGCACTTAAGCCCCTTGGGCCCCTTGTGCTTCCTCCCTACGAAAGATCAGCTCTCCTGAGTCGTGAACGGTTATTAAAGAGATTAAGGTGATGACATTGCTCAGGAGGATCTCTCTAATGTAAGCCATAAAAGCCTATCGTTTTCTAACACGGATTCTCTTGTTGACGAGACAGACACCACTCACAGAGAGCACGGAAAACTGCCTCGTCTTCTTGTTCACAAAGTCTACAAAAGGGTGTTTCGCATTTCCTCATATTGTGGAGATGTTTCCTTAACCATCAGTGTCCGGTTTGAACCTATCGCCAGACGAAGCCTTACCCTGGACACAGCCAGGTACTTTTTAGTTGTGTCTTTACAAGTGTATTTCAAGAACTCCTTAGTATATCGACAGCCGTTTGTTTAATTCCACCGTGTTCTAAACTCTCTGTGGGTGACTTCTTTAACCATTTCAAAAAGCGCTGGCAACGAAAGCACACTGGAGGGACTAGGTCCAAAAATACCTATAAGACCTGGTGCTCTCCTAGCTAACTTATCATACCACTGCAAAAGTATAGGAAAAGTAAAAAAGAGTAGAGGTTATAATTATTTTCTGTGGTATGTTTTGGCAAGGCAGTAATATTTATATTTTCAGTTCTAATGTTATATTTATGATTGTAAATTCTTTTACGTAATTATTGTTTTGTTTGGACAATATATCTATCATAGCAATCATTACAAAATATTATATAAATATTTTTTTTTTATTTTGATTGAAAATTACTGGATTTAAATTTGTAAAAGAATTTTTTGTTGTACTAATGTGCTACATTAGTATCATATTCATATTTCTTTAAAGTTTTTTTTAATATTTTCAGAACACTTCGGAATATATGGTAAAGAAATATTACTTTTTGAATAATAATCATAATTATAAAAGTAACAAAGCTCTCAACACAAAATGTTCTTTGTTGAATTTTGTTTATTTTTGATAATTGCAATACGTTGATAGTAATGTTTGGACATTAAACAAATCTTCAAACTTGAACCTACTAAATCTTAAAACACTGTTATACTTACTTCAGCAAAATGCAACATTTGTATCATGGATTAAAAATGGTAATAGACATCTAACTCCTTCTGTATCTAGAATTCAGTCGTCTCTTCACGCATTCGCTGGTAACTTACCATCGTGGGAATCGATGATCTTTCTCGTCCTCGCTAGCCGTGCAAAGCTCAGATGCTACATGAAGTTCTTAAATTATTTGTCCAAAAGCTTTTTATTTTTGTAGTATACCTACCTATATACCTATATATTTTCATTTACAGTTGACAGCTGAAGTTTATTTAAATATCACTTAACTGGCATTATTTATTGCCTAGAAGAGGCCGATACTAACGGGTGATTCATTTAGAGGTACTTTTTTCAGTAGCGAGTTTAAGACAGATCATGCATGAGTTGATTGAACTGTCGTGGTATTTTGGTTCAGTACTGTCTGACATTTCATCATGGAAAGACTTAGCCCGGCACAACGTCTACAAATAATTCAGCTGTACTACGAGAATCAGCGTTCTGCTAGGAGTGTATTTCGTGCTCTTAGAGCAACATATGGTCTACATAATCGGCCCACCGAACGCACAATTCGCTACACTGTCGAGAAGTTTGAAACCCAATTTTCATTATTGGATAATACGCGACGAAATAGACCGCATACAGCACGAAGTGCAGAAAATATTGCGGCGGTAGCCGAGAGTGTACGTGATGACCATAATGAATCAATTCGGCGCCGATCTCAACAGCTTGGCTTATCGTATGCAACAACTTGGCGTATTTTACGTAAGGATCTTGGTTTGAAAGCATACAAAATTCAACTCATTCAAGAATTGAAGCCGGCTGACCTTCCAAATCTCACCGTTTCAGTCTTTGGGCTCTTGAACAGCTTGAAGAAGATCCAATGTTTTCGACCAAAATTTTGTTCAGCGATGAGGCTCATTTCTGGCTTAATGGCTATGTTAATAAACAAAATTGCCGTATTTGGGATGAAGAACAACCCGAAGAACTTCAAGAGCTGCCATTACATCCAGACAAAACAACGGTTTGGTGTGGTTTATGGGCATCGCTCCATATTTTTTTTTAAAATGAGGCCGGCAGGAACGTAACTGTGAATGGCGCCCGTTATCGCGCCATGCTAACAGACTATTTGCTGTCTGAAATTGAAGCCCGTAATCTCGATGACATTTAGTTCCAACAAGACGGCGCCACTTGCCATACAGCCCGTGCAACCATGGCTTTATTGCGAGAACAATTCGATGAACAGTTAATTTCACGATTTGGACCAGTGAATTGGCCTCCTAAATCATGTGTCATCACACCTCTAGACTTTTTCCTTTAGGGCTACGTGAAGTCCAAAGTCTATATGGATAAGCCGAATACGATTGAGGAATTGGAAGCCAACATTACTCGGGTCATTCGTCAAATTCCACTCGAAATGCTCGAACGTGTCATCGAAAATTGGAACTTCAGAATGGACCATCTCAACCGCAGTCAAGGACAACATTTGAAAGAAATAATATTTAAAAAATAAATGTCAGAAATAGTTTTTTTATATAATAATAAAGATTGCACCATAAAGTAGAATTTTGTTATTTTTTGTTGTTGTTGAAAAAAGTACCTCTAAATGAATCACCCGTTATTAATGGTGGGCTATGAATCATCCCAAGAACCTTCTAACGTATGTGTTACAGACGATTAAATATAACTAATGACCGCTTATCAATTTTATTGAACAAAAGAAAATTACAATTTTCATATGTTTTTGTTCGATGTGTTATTTAATGGTCATGATGATGTTCATGATGGTGTCCGTGATGGTGCTCGTGTCCGTGTCCGTGTCTCCCGCCTTTTGTGTTCTCAGAAACGCATTTGCTCAGTTTCAGGGCAGTTTCACTAGGAGTAGATCCCTCTTCGACACATTTGTTAGTGATTTCTTCCAGTTTAGTTTCATCGGTAATGTCTTGGGCCAGCACCTCTTTGACTGCGTTTCTGTTGACGGTACCGTCTGCGTTTTGAGTACCAAATTTCTTGTTCATACAGAGCATGTGGGCACCTACTTTCGTCCTGTCAAAAGACTCTCCTGTGCGAACTGCTTTGAATTCATCATGGTCCAAGCGAGTTGCAGGGTCGGATTGGCATTCACCGTGAATGTCTCTAATGGATGGTGCCCCGTAAACCTAAAGATTTGTAGATAATAACTTCAGGTATTTTTCAGAATTATATATTTATATTATAGCTATTGCATATTTGTTATTTTAAAAATATTAAGCTAATTTAAATTAATTCTAAATAGTTTTTTTACATTCTCGTTAAATGAACTCTTTCATAGCAAGTAGGTTCATAGGCATGATAAAGAAATTATTATAAAAAGTCCCAAAAAACAAATATATTTTTGTTGTAGATTCATTCATTAAAAAACAGTAATTGGAAGGATGCCAAATTGAATACTTTCTATTGATTCGAAATTTATCAAAACAGATAAATTGAAGCATTTTTTGTGTGAAATCAACAACATTCAGAAACGTAGCTGTTTTTTATTGTATATTTATTTTTATTATATTTTCCAAAAAAAAGAGTATTATACATCCCCTAGTAAGCCACTCGTGCGATGTTTGAAGATAATTTTTGTTGCTTCCCATGCCCTTAGAACGGGTACGAAATTTGAATCAGATATTTGTCCATTCTCAGATACTAACAAAAAATCATTTCGAAGGTAAAACATTATTGGATTAAAGTAAGGAAACTTAAATTTTATTGTCTGTACCCAAGGAATTTGTGGTTGCTGTATGGCCATTGTTTACTGCGAGCGCCTCGTATATATCCAATAGAATCAATAATTTATTATTTATCCACAATTAAAAATTGACAAACATTCAGGCTGAGTATGTATCCCATTTTATCATAATAACAGTTATGTTATTTCAGGGTTAAACGTTAAGGTTAACGTTAACTGTTAAGATATAACGTGCACGTTATTGAGGAATTAAGACCATTTTTAGCAAATACTCGTATTGCAATTTTGTTGTTTTTTGAAGACGCTGTTGTGCCGACATTTTTAATATTAATTATGCAAAATTATTATAAACAAGAGTCAGCATTAGACAAAAACACATATAACTGACAGATATCTTTTAGGTTATGAAACATGAAACAAATGCAAACTCGTAAATAACGGGTAAAGTACGACATAAAATAGTTTGTAACACGTTATCTTAAATTATAACAGAGTTTCTTAAAGGCAAGGAATTTGGTGTTGCTATAGTTTAACGTACGTGTTATTTGTGTAATGAAAATGAATGAAATTGTTAAATTTACATTTACTTGCCGGTTTTATAGACGCACATCGAAGGTAAGTTGTAAAATTTAAGTAACTTAGGTAAGTATTTACCCTAAAATTATTGTTAGGTTAAATCAAACGAAGAAGGATCTAACAAGGAAACTACCCCAACCCGAACTCTCCGATTTCCAATATTTTTATATATGTTGTAGACTCGGTTGTAGAACATAAAAAATTAAATGACATATTTTTTTATCGGCGGAAAAACATATTTAGGGGGTGAAATACATCCTCAAAGTTCGCCCCCCAAAACAGTTTTTTCTAAATATCTGGGGTTCTAATCAATATTTTGGAATGAAAAAAAATGGAAATTGCTTCTTATAAAAAAACAAATGTTTCACATTAGATTCCGTGTTTGGAGGTTGCTACCCTTATTTTTTATTTCAGAAAAACTATATTTTTCAAACATTTTTTATATATAAAAAAATCATATTTGTTAAAAAAAAATAAAAAATATGATTTATGTAAACAAATTGACAAAATTAAGTTCTCTTTTTAGGGGGTGAACAACCCTCTAGTGTGCTAAAAATGTCTGTACGATTAGAATTAACATTGCAAAATAAAAAGTTTTTACTTTTTCTCTAATCATACGAATAATTTGTTCTATTAGCCGCAAACAGATTTAAACGGATGCAAACTACCCCTCATGTTCACCCCCAAAAACAGTATTTCTGTGACATCTCAATATTTTGAAATGAAATAAAATGGAAATTACTTCTTTTAAAAAAATAAAATGTTTCACAAGTGATTTCGTGTTTGGGGGTTGCAACCCTTATTTTTTATTTCAGGAAAACTAAGTATATTTTCAAACATTTTTTATATATAAAAAATTCATATTGATTCAAAATATTAAAAATATGATTTATGTAAACAAATTGACAAAAATAATTTCTCATTTTAGGGGGCGAACAACCCCCTAGTAATCCCCTAGTGTGCGAAAAATGTCTTTACTTTTTCTCTAATCATACGAATAATTTTTTCTCTTGGTCTAAAACGGATTTAAACAGATGCAAACTACCCTTGATGTTCACCCTCAAAAACAGTATATCCGTGATATCTCGGATTCTAATAAATATTTTGGAATGAAACAAAATGGAAATTACCGAACCCGTTTTTGAGGGATGAACATCAGGGGTAATTTGTATTAGTTTAAATCCGTTTTAGACCAATAAAAAAAATTATTTGTGAAATATCTGTTTTTTTTTATAAGAAGTAATTTCCATTTCGTTTCATTCCAAAATATTGATTAGAACCCGAGATGTCACAGAAATACTGTTTTTGGGGGTGAACATGAGGGGTAGTTTGCATCCGTTTAAATCCGCTTGAGGCTAATAGAACAAATTATTCGTATGATTAGAGAAAAATTAAAAACTTTTTATTTTGTATTGTTAATTCTAATCGTATAGACATTTTTCGCTCACTAGGGGGTTGTTCGAGAATTTAATTTTGCTAATTTGTTTACATAAGTTATATTTTTATTTTTTTTTAACAAATACGAATTTTTTATATATAAAAAATGTTTGAAAAATATAGTTTTTTGAAATAAAAAATAACATCTGTTTTTTTTTTATAAGTAATTTTGCATGTTGTTTTATTCCAAAATATTGATTAGAACCCCAGATATTTAGAAAAATCTGTTTTTAGGGGCGAACTTTGAGAATGACATAGGTATTTAATAATAATAATGCAGAATATATTATAAATACCCGACTCAATAGACAAAAACACATACAACTAAAAGAGTTCTTTTAGGTTATGAAACATGAAACAAATACAACGTAGAGCGCAAATAACAGGTACCTACGTACAACATGAAATAGCGGCCGTTTACGGCACGTTACATATTTACAAACGTTGTTTCTAACATAACGTTTTAGCGTAAATGAAATACATACGCGGCCTGATTATGTCCAAAAAAACGTACGTCTCACACATCGATCAATATGCAATTTTGCAAGTTTTGAGTTTACGATATATTAATTAATATATATGTTTCTGCATTCCAAAGATTGTTTTCTGAAGCAATATTCTTTTAAAAACGGGATCAATAAATGTCTGTATATTAGGTATTAAATTATATTATTCTCAGATAAATTAGGTATATCAAAACTAGCAAGATATACCAGATTTTGACGTGAGTACATATTTTTAGTAACTGAATCAGCGAATCAGAAAAAGTATAAGAAACAAAATTATACAAATTTGCCCTTTATCTATGGTTGAAATTTCAAATTCGTGTTGCGTTTATTTTTAAATATACCTACATAGTACTAAAATGTAATTTTAATGCCCTGTATTTATCACTCTGCATATGACAATATATTTTATACAGTGTAGGAAAGTACCGATGGTCTACAAGAAGTTACGTGAGAGCGATAAAGTAAGCCATAGAAATCCATGTGATAGACAAGGACGCCCTTCCACAAATAAGATCCACTTCTTATTTGTGGAAGGGCGAAATGGGCGTTGACTATTAGACGCCTTCATTATAGCCATCCTTGTCTATCACATGGATTTCTATGGCTTACTTTATCGCTCTCACGTAACTTCTGAGAGGCCATCGGTACTTTCCTACACTGTATATATAACCTTTTCCTTCTTTTTTGTATAGTAGAAAATAGAACTTTATGTAGATTGTATTTAAGGTAAGTCATCTTTACAAAGCTGAAACAATATTTTTTTATAATTTTTCACGGCAGCATTATGTATTTAATTGTTTCATTTTGCGCAGTTCCTTGATTTGATGTTGATGTTGATTAACTGTTATTAATTTGGTATAGCCGAATATAAACTTATTTTTTTAACTAATTTTACCTAAAGATCGCTAAGAGCACCTTAAACAATTTTCCCATGTTGTACTTATTTTGTAGTAGAGATTTTGAGTGAACAGATTTTTTAAAAAACCTCACTATATATTTACTGTAAAAAAGTTATACCTATTGCATATCACTAAAATGCACCATTCAAGAGTTCGATTTTAATTTTTTTACTACAGCCAGAAGTTATAGTCAGCAAATATTTCGGAATACAATACTAGTAACCTTTGCTAAATTTGTAGCCAAACTAAATAGTTGTTACGTTTTAGACCAACATACTTCTATTAAAAGCTTGTTTTTGGATGGGACTTAAATCAAATCGTGACAAATATTTCATTCGATTGCAAAATGATTGGAAAAAATGATGGCTGCTGTAAACAATTGCAGTATAACATAAACCCAAAAACGTTTTAAGTGAAAAAATAATAATAGTACTAGAAAAAACTGCATAAAAAAATATTTCCACATAAAATTCCACTTAAACATTTTTATAAATTGCAGTTATCTTTAAAAAGTAGGAAAAAAGTTTCTTTGGTGGTCTCCAAATTTTTAAGGAAGCACAATTTGTACTAAGGTAACTTTATCTAAATTGGTTCAATTTCATCCAATGGAGCAACCCTTGTAGATGATAGAGATATATAGGGTGTTCTCTTAAAAATAGGTATATCCTTTTCAACTAATTACTTACATAGCGTTCCATGGAAAATATTAATTACTATCAATGTATTTGAATAACCTAAACAATGGCATATAATTAAAATGTTTCTTTTTGCATACATTGTTTTTATGTAGAACACATCCCAAAACCCCAAAATGTAATAGTATTTTGTCATTAAATAAAATGGAAATATGAAGTGTTGGGAAATAATTTAATAATATAAATAAAAACTAAAATATAGAAATTGATTCTGAAGTAACCACTTGTTAAGCAAAATAAATAAGCAGGAACGTGGCATATTACTGAAAACGTAACGAGGTTACCTTTCCCAAAGTAAAAATAATTTATAGTATTAGGAGATATGAAAGTAGGTAACTGATATTCTAAGTTACTGATGGTACTGCAGTTAATTTTCTAATAGCGTTTCAAATAATAATGCAATAAAAAATTATATAATAATAAGAGATATGCAGCTAGTAAGAGAATGACGAATGAGTATTTTTTCATTTTTATAATTTTCCCAAAAATTGTGATTTCGAAAACAGATTTCAATTGAATGTGTAACCTATCCTAACTACTTTTCCATCTACTCATACCTGAAATAGCTATCTGCTTCGGGACACATTTTGAAATTTTCACTTACGAAAACTGTGGCATTTAGAAAAATAAATTTAACAAGTGTTTCCAATACTTTTATAAAAATAAAAAAAAATTGGAAATTAATTAATTGAAAATATTTCTATTACTTCTCTCAATATACGACAAGCAAAAATATTTAAATAACGGTCGTTTTCTAAATAATGTAAAAATATATGAGTAATTCACATACTTGTTTCTTACGAATGATAATGTGTATTTTTAAATAATTTATGTCAATAAATTTTAGTTTTTCTTGAATTTAATTCCTAATAAAAGTCAACTATTTTTCGTACTATCAAAAATATATATACTAGAAAAACAAAAATTGGCAAGAAGGATTTCAGATCTCATTTAATTTTGATGTTATAAATTTACTTACCAAGGCACATGTGATGAAGACACACAGAAATGAAGCGAAAATCTTCATGATTTGCCGTCTATAGAAATATTATTACTGATAATATACACGAAGCAGTGAGCTGACCTGCTTATATAGGGGCAGCGTGAATATCTTATCGAGTATAGATATTTTTCAAATATTTACGTAGTTGGAGACAAAGAGTTCAGTGACTCAAAAAAAGGCGAAAATTTATGAAAAAGTTACTTTTGACTCGTTAAGTAATATCCAGGACACATTTGCAATAGGTGTGTTCAAACCGAAAGATATTTCTGTATATTTCGGCTATAGAAAGTGTTCTTTAATAATGATACACAGTACCATTGATGGGTCGTTATTCAAATAACGTTATTTTGGAACGTTATTTTATTGGAACGTTCCGTAACGTGACCAACTTCTCTTGTAACACGTTACTGAGGAACGAACGTGCGACTGCGAAATAGAACATAGAACAAGCAAACAACTAACAAGCATGCAATGCGTTGTTTTGGCGTTGTAAGGCTGTAACCGGATTGTAACGTAACTTTATTTTATAACCACAAAAATAAAGTAAAATACACTAATGGAAAAAATTAAGGGATAAAAAAAATCTAAATTTTCGGTCGTATTGGAGTAAAAAAAAAGCAATTTGAAGCTTGAAGTTTCTAATTTTTGGATCTTGCCAAAAAAAACACGTATAGCGCAATCTTAATGAATATCATGAAAAAAAATTTTTCGAAATTTTTTTCGATCTTATTTCTGGTGTACGGACTTGAAAAAAATTTTTCCAACTTAACCACCTTATGGATTAGATAGGTTGTTCATTTAGCTTCAATTTCTTATTTTTGGTCTCGATACGACCATTTCTCGCTGAGCTATCGGACTTTGAATGAAAATGGATCATTTTCAACCAATGGTTGCACAAAAAATCGACGGTGGGTTTCAGAAACTTGAATGAATTCTCTACAAGGTCCTGGCACGGTTTTTTAGAAAAAAATTTTTGTAGATATTTTAGATATTAGATATTTTATTTGATCACTGTTTACATACATCCGTACAAACGTGGTATGTCAATTTTCAGTTAAAATTTGAACTGTACAGTTAATATTATAAAAAAAATACAATGTATAAATCACAACGTTAAAATAATTTAACAAAATTTACACAGAACATAAAATTATTAGATTAATTAATAATTAATTATATTTTATTCTTAACATGACTGAAAAATCGTAAAAAATAGGACTTTTAGGGGTCTTCTAGAAAATCACTTGCCACATTGAGAATATTGGGAAAATGACTAATGTTAAGTGTGCCTTTTATAGGTCATTCTAGCCCTAAAAGCCCTACAGAGTTTCAATTCGATCCATCAAGCCATTTTTTTGTTTCATTTGATTGAATTTTTAAAAAAATTAAAGGATCACGTTTTTTGCCTTTAAATGCTCATAATCTGTAAAAAAAATGAAAAAAACATTTTTTTCCTGATTTTTTTTACATTCTTATTGCAGAAAGCGTTTGAACTATACCCTTTTCAGAAATTGTTGCTGCGATACTTCTGAATTCATAAAACGCTTTTTCCGAATTTACAGAACACTAAAACAAACAGTTGTTTTCAAACCACCTTTTTTTCAGTAGAAAAAAATTGAATAAATTTCGCACGTGTGTAAAATAAGCCTAAATCCGACCGTGCAACCTCCACGTGGTACGCTTTGGGTAACGCTATTGCCGGCGGTTTTGCGAAATTTCTGAGAATCGGTTCAAAAAAAAATTTTTTTTTCATTATTTCAAACGCTTTCTGCAATAAGAATGTAAAAATCAGGAAAACATGTTTTTTCATTTTTTTTACAGATTATGAGCATTTAAAGGCAAAAAACGTCCTTTAATATTTTAAAAAATTCAATCGAATGAAATAAAAAAACGGCTTGATGGATCGAATTAACACTGTGTAGGGCTTTTAGGGGTACAATGACATGTAAAAGGCATACTTAACATTAGTCATTTTCCCAATATTCTCAATGTGGCACGTGATTTTCTAGAAGACCCCTAAAAGTCCTATTTTTTACGATTTTTCAGTGATGTTAAGGATAAAAAATTTTTTTTCTAAAAAACCGTGCCAGAACCTTGTAGAGAATTCATTCAAGTTTCTGAAACCCACCGTCGATTTTCTGTGCAACCATTGGATTCTGAGATATCGATGAACAAAGAGAAAATGATCCATTTTCATTCAAAGTCCGACAGCTCAGCGAGAAATGATCGTATCGAGACCAAAAAGAAATTGAAGCTAAATGAACAACCTATCTAATCCATAAGGTGGTTAAGTTGAAAAATTTTTTTTCATGTCCGTACACCAAAAATAAGATCGAAAAAAATTTTGAAAAATTTTTTTCATGATATTCATTAAGATTGCGCGATACGTGTTACTTGAAAAATTTTGCAAGATCCAAAAATTAGGAACTTCAAGCTTCAAATTGCTTTTTTTTTACTCCAATACGACCATTTTTATCAAAGATACAGCCATTTGAAAAATCGCTGAAAATTTATATTTTTTTTGATCCCTTAATTTTTTCGTTTTACAATGTGAAAGTATTGGAATGTAGAAAATAATATGTAATGGCTATGTAGACATTCATTTTATTTATGAAGGTGAAAACTGCAGATTTCTATTTGTACATATTGTGTTAATACAATGAATATTATAAAAATGAACTTTATACTAAAGAAGCAAAAGAAAACAAAAAATATAAGTACAAATAGGAAAGTATATAAGAATATCGGTTGTCAACGCATCAAAATAATAAAACTTACATAGTTACTATTGTTACATTACACATCATAGTCCCTTCAAATCAGCCACGATGACGCAGAACGCACTCGGTGTCAAACTTCCAGAAGTAACCTCGTTCCAAAATAACGTTATTTTAGAACATTATTCTTTTGCAACGTTCTAAGTTATAACGTTATCGACTTCGAGCCGTTATTCCAATCACTAGTACACAGTTTAATGGGATATTTCTGGGAACTGTTATAATTCCAGATTATCAGATATTGCAGATACATATAATTCAGTGCCAGCCAGGTTTAGTTGTTTACTCCAATATCGTCAGTATTTCTGTGTTAAACAGGACGCTCAGTTTTGTTTGTGGACTTGTGGAAGATGGCCAAATATACTCCAATTCACAAAAGTGGGGAAAAATCGAATGTGGCAAATTATAGAGGAATTGCAATTTTGTGTGCCCTAGCCAAATTATTTGAACATATTATCTATACAAAATTGTATCAGCATGTGGAGAAAAATATTTCAACACAGCAACATGGATTTGTTGCAAAAAAGTCAATAAATACTAATTTACTTTTATTTACTAATGATATATATGGGGCATTTAAGGAAAAACATCAAATTGATGCAATCTATACTGATTTTATAAAAGCGTTTGACANCCAGAAGTAACCTCGTTCCAAAATAACGTTATTTTAGAACATTATTCTTTTCCAACGTTATAACGTTATCGACTTCCAGCCGTTATTCCCATCACTAGTACACAGTTTAATGGGATATTTCTGGGAACTGTTATAATTCCAGATTATCAGATATTGCAGATACATATAATTCAGTGCCAGCCAGGTTTAGTCGTTTACTCCAATATCGTCAGTATTTCTGTGTTAAACAGGACGCTCAATTTTGTTTGTGGACATAAGCATTAGAGTAGCGGTAGTTTATCTTAAGTGGTGGGGCAGTGACCCAAACTCTTATTTATTCGCATATCGACAATTCAGATAATGAAAATGACAAATTTTCAGTGAAAAAGGTACATTGAGAATAAAAAAACAGTTATTTGTTTAACTAGGCAGTAAAGTACAACATTAATGGCAAGCAGCCAAGACATTAAATCTTCTTTAGTGCCAAATTAAACACATAGGTAATTATTTCGCCGATTAATATTAATTTTAGCAAACAAAGCTATTTGTTTTATATTATTAAAATTGTATGATACTTCTTTCATGAATGAAAATATTTTTGTAAACGAAGAATACTGACTATTATTATTTTATGTGGCAATGATTGTTGCCATATCTGGGACGCGTCTGTGATGTGATTATTGCAAATAAAAATAAATAGATTGCTGATCACTCTGCCAACTACGAAAATAAAGAAAAGAATATCCTTTATTGTAAGCAAATATTTAAACATATATCGAAAATATAGTACTGCCAGACCTACATAGATAGTAACAGATTTTTTTTTAATATTCATATGGTAAAGTATATAACCAATTAATAGGAATTCATACACTGAAAGAAATGCGCTTTATTCTTTATTAGAATTATTCTATATGCCATTATAAGACCATTATATACTATATGTGACAGTTAACAGTGAATATTGGATATAAAACGCGTACTGCTAGCACAGTTGTATAATGACCAAACCTTATTCTTTATTAAATTATTGTATAACTAGTATACAACGTTTTTTATACCCCTTACGAAATAATAGCAATAACTGTTATTAAAGTGTTCCATATCGTTATTAGAACATCTAGTACTGGTTATAAGTTTTATAATAATAAATGTATTAAACTGTACTCATACTATGTATGAGTTAAAAACATATGTCATTAAGTTTTCAGAAATTTTATTGGATAACTGTAATTACAAGCTAAGGTTCTAATGTAAACATACATAAAACA
>NW_019416385.1:197907-217194 GCF_000390285.2 Anoplophora glabripennis | reverse complement strand
AGCTCTTACCCTTTTTGAGTTATCTTGAAAAAGCCCTTTGTTTTATCTTTTTCCACCCTTGGCCGGGGGTTGAACAAAAAATTACTCTCACTTATTGTTATAATATACCTTAAACTAACTCATATCAAAAATTCAGCCAAGTTGACAAAATTTCGATTTAAAGGCTTAGTTAATTGGACTAATAGTCGTAAGTCGATGCACAGCGGAATGTCGAAAATTTTACGATCATAACCGATTATGCACCGAGAGGTGACGGTTACTTAACCATTATAAGATGCGTTTTACACGTTAAAAACAGAAACATATTCAGTATAAGAACGAATAATTCTGTTAATACAAGTGCTATATACAAATCTGGATACTGGTCTTTATACAACAAATCTTCCCTACTATACAATTGGAACATAAAGTCTATAACATATAATAATGTATAGGTAATTCATTATAACCTTTATTTTATAGATGCATAAGGTGTATTAAGTACCTTCCAGTTAAACTCCTTGAATAATGAGTATGGAGTTTTAATAAAAGTTGTATATTTGTTATAAAAGTTTTAATATGCGCTATACACATTATTCTAGATAAACAGTTTAATAAGCCCATTTCTTTCAGTGCANACACATAGGTAATTATTTCGCCGATTAATATTAATTTTAGCAAACAAAGCTATTTGTTTTATATTATTAAAATTGTATGATACTTCTTTCATGAATGAAAATATTTTTGTAAACGAAGAATACTGACTATTATTATTTTATGTGGCAATGATTGTTGCTATATCTGGGACGCATCTATGTGATAATGTGATTATTGCAAATAAAAATAAATAGATTGCTGATCACTCTGCCAACTACGAAAATAAAGAAAAAAATATCCTTTATTGTAAGCAAATATTTAAACATATATCGAAAATATAGTACTGCCAGACCTACATAGATAGTAACAGATTTTTTTTAATATTCATATGGTAAAGTATATAACCAATTAATAGGAATTTATACATTTGCCAAAACAAGTTGCTGCGTTTCTCAAATTGAAGGAAGCTAATGAATATACCGGACATTGTCTCTGTAGAACTTCAGCTACTAATAAATGCAAGAGCTGATATCACAACTTTAAAAATACATGGTGGATGAATATCTTCAACGGTAACTGAAGGCTACATTGAGGAGTCCATAACTCATAAATCAGTTGTTAGCAAAAATATTCCTTACTGCAAGTACATCAAGTGATCGGAAGTGATTTTTTAAATAATTCAACCACTTTGGAGGATTCAATAGTTCGTAAATCATCTGGGTACTAGTTAAAACACTTCAACCTAATTAGACGAAATAAATGTTTCAANGCATAAGGTGTATTAAGTACCTTCCAGTTAAACTCCTTGAATAATGAGTATGGAGTTTTAATAAAAGTTGTATATTTGTTATAAAAGTTTTAATATGCGCTATACACATTATTCTAGATAAACAGTTTAATAAGCCCATTTCTTTCAGTGTACATTTGCGAAAATGCCAAAACAAGTTGCTGCGTTTCTCAAATTGAAGGAATCTAATGAATATACCGGACATTGTCTCTGTAGAACTTCAGCTACTAATAAATTCAGGAGCTGATATCAAAACTTTAAAAATACATGGTGGATGAAAATCTTCAACGGTAACTGTAACTGAAGGCTACATTGAGGAGTCCATAACTCGTAAATCAGTTGTTAGCAAACAAATTCCTTATTGCAAGTACATCAAGTGATCGGAAGTGATTTCTTAAATAATTCAACCACTTTGGAGGATTCAATAGTTCGTAAATCATCTGGGTACTAGTTAAAACACTTCAACCTAATTAGACGAAATAAATGTTTCAAAACAAACAGGACAAGGTATACCCCTTACAGGCTGTTCTAATTACACTATAAATGTTTACAATAAATAAAATTTCTTTCGTTAAAGAAGAAATTTTAATTTTTAATTTAAGCAGTAAAAATTGTTCTAATGCCTATGCAGTGAATCTGACACTTTAGGGCTTGTCACTAAAACTATACGCCTTTAATGTTATAATCGGTGAAAAAAAAAACAATTATTTCCCAATTAAAAGCAATTTCATGCCATTAAATATTAGGAGTACTAACTTGAAGTTCAGCGTTTGTTCCAAACAGCTTTATTTAATATTTGGTACATTCTAAAAAAATAATAATCTCATTGAGAAAATGGTCTCGGATATATTGCCAAAATTCGATTTTTTTAACACCCTAAACATTAAAACTCTCCTGTGAGGAATTAGCAGAATACTAAAAGTCAGTGATGTGCAATCACCATTACGGTGAATCTTTAAAGGGAAAATGTTGCGCCTCTGACTAATATTGGTAATAATCTGTTATTTTTTAATGTTTAATCATCCTTATATATTTTCAGTAAAATGCTTCTGTAAAAAATAATAAAGAATAATTAATCGAATAATATCTTTCTACGAAAATGATGTCTTAAAACAACATAGGCTGATAAAATCGTTAATGGACGAATACAAAAATAAATTAATAAATAATATTCTTATCTAATAAAATCTACTACCTATTGCAATAATGTTTTTATTAATCATATTATTTATACGTAGCTTTAGCTACTGCCTTACATTTTAGATTTTAGGATTTGTGTAACTTACTGTTTTAGTTTAGTGTCAGTGGATCCATTATGTTTGTATCCCAAACAAATAAATAAATGCATAGATAAAGATAAGTAAATTATACATCAGTTTAAAGATTATTTGTAATACATATAATATTAAAATTTTGCTTTTACAGGTTTTGTTATTTAATAAATATAGTCAATTAAAAGAGAATAGGAATTTAATTGTATAAAATATTACTTACCTACCAACACCAAGAAGATAATGATTCAAACAATCACAACACAGTTAATCGTGGTTGAATTGCTTACAATTACATATTAATAAATAGTATTTATCTAACGATCGGAGTGTTAAATTCTTATGTTAAATTTTTATAAAAATTACGTTTTCAATCGTTTCATTAGTGATACTGAACTATTTAGAATTAAGTGCATATGCTATTGAAAGGTCCATCCGGTTTGGACCGGAAGTGGTGTTTTTAGATCGGAAGTTGATTTTTTTTTAATGGATATGCCCATTTTTTACCACGTATTTCGATTGAAAAACGAATAAAAAATACCTTTTGTTCTTATTATTTTTTCGATTTAATTCACATTTGGCTATAAAAAAACAAAAAAAAACAAGAATATTGAGACAATTGAGTACCTTGTTGTGACCTTGAGCTTGAATTGCTCCTATACACTTCAGTGTTGAGCAAATCATAAAAATCTTCAGAAATCTGAAGAAATTCTTCATTTCACCGAAAACAAGTACCCCAAAGGGAATAAAAAACTACTACGTTCACGTCTTTATTCCTAGACAGTGTTAAAAGTAGTTAATCGACCTTAAAATGACCTTGATATCAGATCTTGTTCTTGAGGTTAATTTCATATCTTATTGTAAAACTTCCCGTTCTTGTAATTTGGGAGGTCAAAAAGAGGGTCCCATTTAATATTTTAAATTTGATCTTCAAACGACCTTGAAGTCAAGGTCATGTCAATATAGCGCCTTTTTCACCCTACAACTTTTGTATGAAACGTTAAAAAAAAGTAATCCCAACAAGGTACTCCGTTGTCTCAAGATTCTTGTTTTTTTGTTTTTTTATGGACATTTTATGGCCAAAATATGGGTTAAATCGAAAAAATAATAGAAACAAAATATATTTAGTATTTCACATTAAACTTTAACTTTTTGCGAATACTGCCTCTGCGTTTATAATGAATTCTGGATTCTCAGCTGACCAATAACTACCCCATTTGTAGTAAATGTGGCCTCATCACTAAATAAAATTTCACTTAAAAATTTAGAAGTATTTAAGTATTCTCCCTGTAGTTAATAACAAAACTCCAAACGTCTTACTTCATCTCCCAATTCCAAATTATGGACAAATTTTAGTTTAAAAGCTTTTATTTTATTTTTTGCCAGGCACCTTCTGATACTTCCTCTAGGGATATTAAGATTTAAACTAATCACTGTACTAGCCCTAACAAAATAATCTATCGTAGCGCATCGCATGAAATCGTGTTGAGACCGCGCTCTTTCACACAGACTGTCATCATGTTATCTTCTGAATTTTCGTCTGCCATTTGGCACATTGGTTTGTTAATTATTTAGTAATTGCTGCCAATCATCAGTAATGATACAATTATTATTGATCTTCCTTTTCCTTTACTACTAATGGTGATTAAGAGTGGTTACCCTTGAACTATTTCTTTGTATTGAAAGATCCAGTCCACTTTTAATCGTACCGAAATTATCTGTGTAATATGAAAAAATTTCAATAATAAAGATAAGAAGCTGCTCCATGACGTCTATGTCTTCTAGATATTGCATAAAAACATAAATATATTAAATATAGTTTTATGTATCAACAAATCTCTTTCTTTATCTTTTTTTTTTGGATGTAATATTTTGCCGTTATCTCACTTCATTAAATAAGTAATTTTTTAACTATATCCAAAAAGTGACCTTTGACTGATATTGCGCAAATGATATAGATACAAATTACACATTACTAACAAACTTAAATAAGTCAAATATAAAAATTATTTATATCAAAATAATTGAGTGATTGATTACGTAAATAATTATTACGTTTAATTAAAAAATGTTCAATATTCCAAATAGTCTAAAGGGAATATGGTGTTGAGCTATGAATAATGGCAATAAATCAAAATTAAAATATAAACGTTGTCTCATTTAAAATGAAACAAGTTGCAAGACTTTATCAATTTTCTTTTATTGAGAGGCAAAAAAGATAAGGGGGTAGAATGTTATTTGAGTATATCTGTAAGTATCTACAAAACGAGATTTTTAGATTATTTTCAGAAAGGTGTTGCTCTGAAATGTTGAACTAGCCATACCAATTTTCGAGATATATGGTGTTAAAGTTCTTTAAAAATATCATAAATACGCCAGTATCTCGAAAGTTGTTTGAAGAAGATGCAACTTTGACTGATAATGATAATTCGTATACAGTTATAAGTATTAACAAGTGGCGGAGATACTAAGACATACCGTTGCTGAGAGCCCCTGAGTATTTTGGAAAATTGTTTGGTCCATTTGATTTCTCCATTTGCTTCCTAATTGTATTTCAAAGGAAAGAGTTCTATTCCATTTAATTTTATTAAAAAAAAATACAAATTTAGGTGCGTATAACTTTTGTTTATTATTTGATCTGGAGGGATGCGTTTTCATATGCAGAAAAGTTCATACGAAATACTCAGCTTTTAGTTTTTCGATATTTTCAATAGTTAAAAAGACATGGTTGTGGTCAGATTTAAAAAAGTAGACACGTATTCCTTTTTTATCATTTTGTTCGGAAGAATGCGGATTGGTTTTCTGTTTATTATTTTTATTAAAAAATAAGCTAAGCTATACAATCGAACAGAAAATAAATGTTCCTTGTACCAAAAAATAAGAATATTAGCAATTTTTTACTGTAAACATAAAGTTAAATACAACAGAATTACTTATTAGAAATCCAAATTTTAAACGACAAAATAATAACTAGAAAATGACTCAATCTACTCTAAAATAACCAAAAACGAAGATGCGTCCAAATTTTGGGGTCCCTATGTCGACAGATGTCGCTGGTTGATAGTATTCACTCAGTTTTTACCTTTATTTAGTTAGCAAAAATACATTGCGTCAAATATTTTTCGAGAATTTGCGTAGATACCTCATCTTATACAAATGGTTTAATATGCAGGATGTTAAAGTTGTCTTGAGTCATTAATATTTTTCTACTACTGCTGTACTGTATTTCGAAAACCAAGCTGTTTAAGAACTTTCCCCTCAAAATAATTTAAAAATGTCATCCCTTTTATTATCGTACTGGCTTTTTATATATTTTATAGACAATAAATCGTAGTTTTAGTAAGACAATGATGGAACCAGAAAATCCATCTAAACTATAAAAATGTTGAGATTCATGGATTTCTTTAATTTTTGGCAGTGAAAAACCATGGAAACCATGGGCACCCATGGCACCCATCAGAATGTGCCTTTCCTGTTTTGTCGTGGATTTTGTAAAAAATAGTCAATAATTATAATTAATTCATGTGTTAATAGTTACATAAAAGCGTTCTGCGGGGTGTGATTATAGTTCATTTCATACTTATAGTAGACATAAAAAATGTCAAAGCCTGCCGGTAAGTGTGATAGGGGGACAGTGGGGCAAGACAATTTTTAAATGTCCGTAGAAAATAAATGTTGTAACAGCTAATTTATTTCACAAATCATAATGCTCTTATCAGGTACACTCATCTAGATAAATTGAAAACAAAATTAATGAGAAATAAAGTGATATTAATCAATAATTACATATTTTGTCAGGTATTCAATTTAAAGGTTGCTCCGCTTTACCCTAGGTGGGCGGGATCTTGAATCGCCGGACGTGGGCCCTGTGTTGCCGATATGTAAAAATATTCTTTAAACGAATAATTGATAAACTGAATGAAATTAATTTATTCAGATATTTACGTTTAAAATATTAAGTTATGTTCTGAAAATATAAAAATAGGCTGAATTTGCATACATTTATTTATTAAATTGCATTATTCACTTCATTCTTGAAATGTTATGTTGTTCATTTTTAGTACAATACTAACTCGCCAAAACATTTGGCAACACAGCTAGGCTAGCAACAAAACAAATTGTGAACATCTCTCTAAGACGTACGTTGTTCTCAAATTCCTAATGTGAGATAGAGATAATCAACAATTAGATACGGTGAACTTATTACTTTAAATTTCTGATAGTTCATTTTGCGCGGTACAGGGCAGGAGTTGGTGCTACAACAATGATGTCATTCTTATTTCTTAGAGTAGTGTTTTGAGTAGTGATTTTTGTATTATTACAAGTTTTTTATTGGATAACTTTTATAATTCACTGCAATTGTTTTCAATTTGCAGCCATTATGTAGTAGTATCTGTTGTTAATTGTTTGAAGGAAGACTTAAATATTATATTCTGTAAACTTTTCTTAAATACGACCCTGTTCTGCTAAGCAGACAAGTATTTACGAGCCCGTTTTTGTCGTTATCGACAATATAAAATAGTTTTTTATTTCTACAATAGATATGAATAGAACTTATATGTTTGTAGTACTTACGCGATATTCAACAGGAATGAAAAGATCAGAAAATGTAATGATATACATATATAAGAAGTAAAAAAATATATTTTTTCCTTTATTCTAAATGCATTTTTAGCTTTTAAACTGTCTTATATCCTGAAGAAAACTTGTGTAATTGGTATAGTGAAGAGATATTGTTTCTAACTTTTTAGATCTTCTAAAACCCTCGTTAAAAGATTGCTATAAATTCAATGACAATTGTGCTTAAAAAAGTAAGGGGAGCGTTTATATACGCAATTTTTTCTCCAGCATTTTAGAAAATGTAAGTAAGGTAGAAATAATATCTCTTCACTGTACCAACTACATAAGCTTTCTTCAGGGTATAGGGCAACTATAATATAATACATATATTCAAAATAAGAAAATAAAATCATATTTTTACCGTATGTTTATCTTACTTTTTCAGAATTTTGCACGCCTGTTGAACATACAGAAAATCGTGTACGGTACTACTATAACCATAATCACACCTCGCAGAATGCTTTTAGGCAACTATTAATACACGCATTAATCACAATTATTGCGTATCTTTACAAATTACTTCGACAAAACAGGAAACGTACATTTTCTGATGTTTACATGTTCTCCGCGATCTTTCACTGCGAAAAACGAGGCGATAAATTAAAAAATCCTTGTATTTCAACATTTTTAAGGAGTATTTTTATGTAGATGTAGGGACGCTGAAAAGAGTTCCTGTATACATTCTTTCGTATCCTTTTCTTTCCTGAATTTTCATGAAGATGTGTATCGTCTGTACTGTGTGTATTGGCACTGTATATTTGTTCAGATAGTTTTCGTGCAGTTGATATAACTCGTAAATAATGAACAATATAAACATTATTTATGGATAAAATGATTAGTAAAACCATCCTACAAATAATATAATAGTAGCGTTCAGTATTAACCTAGATGCTCTAAATGTGTCTCTTCGTCTTTTCATCTGTTGCAATTACAAAAGGACAAAACATGTCCAGAACATCTAGATGCAAATACCGAACGCTATTAATATATTTTAACCTCAAAGTCATTTCCTATAACTTCGAACATATTTATTAATTAATTGTAACAACAAATAAATAGAATTATCGCACGATTATTCAAACTGACCGCCTGTATGTCAACAGAAGCTACGAAGCAGGAAAGTTGGTCAGTTTGTAGCTGCAACCATCGTTACACAAGCATACAAAGAGGATTTCGTTTCAGCGTCTTGGCGTCTGTGTAAAAAATAACCCTTATAGTTTAGATTAATTTACCTGTTCTATCATTGGCTTACTAAAAGTGCGATTGTCTATAAAACGGAAATATCCTCTATATTCCATACAGTGTATATTTTTCCACATCTTTCATTATGCAACCATCAGTTCTTCTAGCGGCATGCTGAGTTGTATTTAATAATAGTAAGTCTACTCATACAACATTGTTTTATATTAGAATTTCCAATAAGAACAATGTGTTTAAACATATGAGCTGCATGCGATATTTTTTCTGCTAAAAATTATTAACTAGGAAATGGTATTTTAAAACAAAAGCCAGGATGACCCAGAACGGATGGCGGCCAACATTTCAAGAAAATGGAAAGAGCAAATAAAAAAACGCAAATAAAAATCTTTATAACATGATGACATAAGTATTCTCTTACCTCATATTTTCTCATTTTTCTCAACAACTTTTATTGCAAACGTTTTTCGATACTCTCGCTCAAACGATATAAAATCAAGAATGTTACTAATTTTGGCAAGGTTACCATGAAAACAAAATAATTTTCGATGTCTGTATACAATATTGACAAAAATTATTTGATTCCGTAAAGCCATTGTACTTATGGTTCGGGATAACCTTTTGTTTTAAGGAACGGAAGTTGTTTGTATAAAGTACTATGATTTATCGGGTATTTATGCCGTGACCTTTGTACCTGGTGCCGCCAGTTACAGACGTAGATTGTATTTTCTTAGCCTTTACTAGGATATCTATAACTTGTCTTTATTGTTCTTGGGCTAAGCTCTGCGGGGGCGGATCCGCTATTAAAACCTCTAGACCTACCCTTATGTTGATTTTGGTTCTTAATGTTGGTTCCAAAGTTCCTACGAACGTAACCTACTTTAAGACGTTTCATAATGGCCTCTGTAACTGATCACCTCCAATGTTTCTAAACAAGTCTCCGACTTCTGGGCTAATTCTCGTAATTAGAATGAGGAGTAGAGATATTATTATTATTATTATTATTATTTCGTCGTTTTTCAGTGTCTGTATCTTCAGTAGCAACATTGCAAACGTTTCGCTGTGACTGAGACCACTTGTGACCATGTCACGAATCCGATGACATCATATCACAAAGTTCACCTTAGACCTACTACAGAGAAAAGGTTTCCTGTAATAATTTGGGATTGCGTTCTGTTACATTATGAATGTAAGATAGACATTTTTTTGTTTGGGTCCGTCCTCACGGAACTTAGACCGAGAACAACAAAGGCAGGACTAAGGAGATGCAATCTATAACTAGCAGCGACCCAGGTACATAGGCCACGATGTAACACGATCCAACTTTATCTTAAGCATCAGCAGGAACCGTGAAAACCATGATGAATGAAGTGGTTGACTTTGAAGCAGTAAGCTATGTGTTTCCCATAAACACGATGGTTTTAACAAAAGTTTCTTTGTATAATACAATTTTACATTGTGATAAAAGACACGTCCCTTAAAAAACCTAACCTAAAAAATAGTATAATGTTGTATGATCTTTTTAAAGAAGACATGGCTAAAATTTGATTCTAAATAAAAAATCTTGTTTGGTTCCCTGTGTCTCAAAAACATAAGTCCATAGGAAAAACTTCTCTAATTTTTTACGTCTTATCAAGCTCTAAATTTTTTGCATCCGTTTGAGCAACCTGCAATTATTTTTATTAGATCTGTTACGAAACTTTCTTTTGATTCCAATGTAATATTATAACTTTTTGCCACGATTTTTGCGAAATACTATTTACTATTAATTTGAGCTCTTCAAGTCTTATCAAGAATGACATAATTCAGAAAAAAATTTACTAGTAAGTTATATTTCTGACAAGTTTATTAACATAAATATAAAGGTTAAATATAATTGACAATTGTTCTGAAAAAAAAATTTCAGTAAGTGTCAGTTTGTAATATTTTTGGCACTATTTACGCCTATTTTCTATATTTTAAAATAGTACGAAAATTGATGGAAAATAATCATGTAAAACAACCTGTATATTTTTTTGCTCAAATATCAACGATCCTGATTAAAGCTGCAGTGACAAAATTTAAATAAAAAAAATCACTAAAAGGTTATATTGAATTTTTGAATATAAAAAACTTGTCATCTTAAAAATTATACGCCCTATAAATAAAAAAAATCTGTTGTTGATTATCTTGAAAAGTAAAGGTTCAATGTATTTGTACATAATTAAAGAAAAATAACCGTATACATATATAACCAATGTTTTAAATCTCTAATATATAGCAATGCCAATATTTGTTAGTCAATTTTTATTAAGTTTTTTGGTGGTGGTAGTGTATGTGCGAATTATGATCGTGGTCCAAGTTATTCCAAAAACACTTGTCTAAGACCAAAGCTACTTCTTCAGCGTCAGTCTCTTCTACGGCACATTTTTCCAAATTTTCTTCAAGCTTCTCTTCATTCAGAATCACGCGGGAAAGCACCGTCCTTAGGTTGGTTCTATTCACTTCACCATCTTCGTTAAGAACACCAAGTTTTGTGGTTACGCATAGAATGTGAGCTCTAACCGAGGGATTATCAATTTTTTCTCCACCACTGATTCTATCTAAAATATCCTCATCGACATAGGTTTTGGGGTTGGATTGGCATTCATTATGGGCCATATTAATGGTAGCTAGGTTTTCATCCGGCCGTCCAAGTACCTATTATTTAGTATATAATTGTATGATTAATGTAAATTAATGTAATAAACATATACAGAGTGGAACAGCCAAAATTTAGTATCTCAATTACTGTGCATGTTTATAAAAAAATCCCGAAACACCTCGATTTCGGATTCTGAAACAACATCTCACAACGTACAGATTTCATCCCTAAATTCAACCCTTAAACTTTTAAATGAAACGTAGGAACTTGTGATCCCTCATTTGAAAGGTATACTTTCATTCTTTCTATAAAAATGTTATGATTTATATTTATTGCAAAAATTAGCAGTGAAAAAAATAAATTCATCTGCTTGATTGATGAAATTTGCTACATCAAATGTTTAAAATGAGTTCTTTGAACGTCCTAATCGTAAATAAATCGTAAATATCTTCTAACGTTTTCCAACATCTGAGACGTGAGTCCGCTATATCGCGTGGTTTAGTTTTGTGTGTCATACTCTTCACATAGAAAGAAATCTAAGGGTGTAAGATCAGGAGAACGTGTTAGCCATTCTAGCGATCCTTGCATCCATATCCACTAATTTAGAAATGTTAAGTCGAGATATTGTCGGACATTGATACGGTAATGTGGTACCTAATGCTCTATCCTGTTGGAACCATATCATATCGACTGGAACTTGTAGGTTTGCTTGAGCAGGATAAACGTTTGCCAATGTTGGCACGACATTATTTTGGAACAGAAGTAAACAATTCCATTCAAATTGCCATTAATAAAAAAGCGACCAATGACATGGACTCGAATTATCCCCTTCCAAACATTAGGATTTTGCGTAGGTATGTAATTCTCTCATCCAATGGGGATTGGCATTAGCCCTTTAGCGACAGATATGACGAATAATATGGTCGTGAAGAGTAAAAATGGACTCATCAGAAAACAAAACATTTTCTAGTTGAATAACATTATCTAACCTTTGCATCACTTGTTCATAAATATATGTTCTTCTATCAAAATCGTCCTCATTAAGCTCCTGAGTTCAGATTTATAGGGATACATTTTATTTTCTTTTAATATACGAATAACCGAGAAATGGGAAACATTCAATACTGAAGCTGTTTGTCGACTTGAACATTGTTGGTTTTATTCAAACTCAAGCAGTACCGTTACTCACTGCATTGGAAGCTTCTTTTTTTATCTGCCGTACATGTCCATTTTCGCGAAACGGCTTTTCAATTTTACTAATTGTACTTTGGGATATAGGCGGCAAATCAGGAAATTTTTCTTGAAATGGACGAGCAACTTTGGCCTGTGATCGCATTCTATCTTTGTAACCAACAGTTTGTATAATTCATATTTTATGTATTTATGTTAAATAAACCATTTTTAGGAATTAATTAGTTACCGAAACTCAAACAATGAGCAAAACACTGACAACTAATTATTGATGTCAGCTATGAAGAATTTGATGTCTTCTTTTTAGTTGATGATGTTGAAAAGGAACATTGAAATTGTTTTTAATAGCCTGCAAAAGAAATCGCTATAAGTTATGTTTTGTCGTTGTAACTAATTTAATCAAGCAGAATGTTATTTCAGAATCGAAACAGACGTCTCGGATTTTTTTTTTTTATAAAAATGCACAACAGCTGAGATACTAAATTTATTCCATTTGATTGTTCTACACTGTACCTATACATATACGAATAATAACTAATAAATAATAATAAATATTTATATGATAGTTAATAGTTTACTGCTGAAGTAAGTTTATTGTTACAAAATGAAGTGAATTTTCCGTATATATTTCATAGAAATAACAAAAAAAAAATTATTAATTTTACATGATGAAATAATAAATTGCTCTTGTTCCTCCATATAGGTACACAGAATAACAAATTTTTGACTTACCAGTGCGGAAATCGAGATTATTACAACAAAGGTTCTCATATTTAATCAACGTTAATTAAGATTTAAAAGATAAATGGATTCATCAGCTCGTATTCCCTTATATATATTCGCACAAACTGAAGCTTATTATTATAGCCTAGATATAGGCAAGGTGAGACATGCATAAAACTATATTATTAAGAACACATGATTGATCATAGACAATAGTGGATAGTTTATGAAATTTTTATGTAATAATTATTTAAAAAAGGTAATGTTTTAAACATAATAAAATATTTAAATATTGATGTAAATATTAATTTTGTTTACTGAAATTTGTGCATTCAATTTGCCAGTAGACTCAGATTAAATGCAGTATACTGGAGATGTACACTTAAGCGTCTAGCTGCTACTATTGGCCGTTGTTGGCACTACCATATAAGAGGGAGAAAAAGTCGCTATAAAATTTGTACTACTTACTGTAAATTCATCATGAGAAATTTGTATGAAGCGTAATAAACCAAAAATAATTATTTCATTTGTATCTTGAAAGCGAAGCATCTGCGGACCAACGTTTATATGAACTTTTTGTCTTAAAATCACTCAATTAATGAATGTTGAATTTATTTTAGATACTTAATTAACACCCTGTATAGGTGTATAGTACTCGTGTCTATTCATTGTCAAATAAGTCGTGGTCCACAGACAAAAATTTAGCCTTATCCTATATGGCAGTAAAAAATTGAATCGGAATATGGAGCCCTTATAGGAAAAAACTATTTTTTAATATTCCTGTACCCTTTAAAAATAAAATATAAATATTTTGGATGGAATAAGGTGTGCCTGATTTACACAATTAAAAGGGAATGTGCACGAGAATTTGATACAGCTTTATAATAATAATAATAATAAAAATATAATAAAGTCATATTCTTTGTTTCTCATTTTTAAATATTTGTCTATTTTTACAGAACTTTTTAAACATTCATAACGCATTTCTTTGGGTGGTAAATACCAATTTCTATTGTACTTTTCACCATTTTGCATTTAAGAATTTCCGTATCACCTTATACAGGGTCGGAAAGTCCCCATGGTTCATCGGCCGTTACGTGAGAGCGATAAAGAAAGTCATAGAAGTCCGTGCGATAGAGAAAGATGGCTATAATGAAGACGTCTAATAGTAACCGCCCATTTCGCCCTTCCACAAATAAGAAGTGGATCTTATTTGTGGAAGAGCTCTTTCTCTATCGCACGGATTTCTATGACTTTCTTTATCGCTCTCACGTAACGGCCGATGAACCATGGGGACTTTCCGACCCTGTATACGTGATTGGCATCTAAAGTGCGTATAATAGTGTTTAAGAATCTACCATTAGGAATAAAAATTCCAAAATGGCGCATATTACAACCATAACCCACTTTGCCGCAGCGAATATTTTGAATCAATTTAAAGTACCGGCGTGGGGGTATTCGAGTTCTCTGAACTCTACTTTAGCATCGAAATATTAAAATGACGGATCCAATTATTCATTATTTAACTTCTGCTAAAATGCTATTTAGTTTATAATGATGGTCTGTAACATGGATAGGCCAATAGAGGTTTTGCTTGTGATAAAAATGCTAGTAGAGAACGGACTGTGCCATCATCTACACACACACACACACAGTCTGTAGATTCTAGATCTCGGGTCAAGGCTAAATATTATGTTTTTCATACATTGTTATTGATATACGTAATTAAGATTATGTTAATACTAAATTTATTTATGTAAGAAAAATTTTAGTTATAGATAATAGGATACTGACTGCATGTCCAAGAAGTAATAGTATTAGAACATTAGAAATGAATACTGCACTTATTAAAAGTTATTGCAAAATATTTTTCTATCACTTTAAAGTTTTAATTATTTAGCTTAAAAAACAATTTTATGAGTAGTTGAGTATGTGTTACCCATATGTAAAGGTTTTCGTTTCTTATACAGGGTGTTTCAGGATTAAGTCGACAAACTTTAAGGAGATATTCCTCATAAAAAAAATAAGAAAAAAATCAGGTATAATTTTTTTTCCAGAGACGCTTCATTTTCGAAATATAGGGCGTTAAAGATTTTTAAAAAAATTCAAATTTTTTAAATAACTTCTATTTAAACCAAATTTGGCATGACACATCTTCTTATAAGATACCATTTTTCCATAGAAGTAGAAGTCCCGCAAGCAACCAGTGGCGGAGTTATGGGGACTCAGACTCATTAAATTATAAAAAAATTAGTACGGCCCTACTGAAAATAAAAAATTATGGTGTTTATAGATAGAATAGTTTGTTATTGACAAAAAGTGTACATTCACTTTTTTCCTAACTCTTATAGTTTCATGGCAAAATTTATTTTTCGGAAGGGTGCTGCTGGATTCTGTCGATAAACTTTAGGAAAACATTCCTCATAAAACATAAAAAAATATAATAAAAATATAGGCAACATTTACTCGAAGGGGGATTTTAAACCAAAGGAACAACCATATTTGGTCCTATGAGAATCCACGGGCGGTAAGGGAACATAGTTTTCAGCATGAATTCCAATGTAACGTATGGTTGGGTGAGTTGGACAACACTAGTAGGTCCCTACTTCCTTCCGCATCGGTTAAATGCTGACATGTTTACCGAGTTGCTTGAAAATGGTTTTGAAGATCTGTTAGAAGATATTCCGCTTAATACTCGAATGAACAGTTGGTTTCAACTAGATGATTGTCCTGCCCATTTTAGTAGGGGTCCTAGAGATTGATTTGACTAAATATTAATTATCCCAAGAGATGGATTGGTCTTGGAGGACCTGCAGCGTGGCCCGCACGTTCACCGGACTTGACACCGATGGATTATTTCGTTTGGGGTGCTGTTAAACAAAAAGTCTACGAGGTGCCAGTTGATACCCTAGAAGATCTAAGACAGCGAATAGCCCAAGCGTGTCGAGAATTAACTCCAATTCAGTGTCGATCGGCCACTACCTCCATAATTAGAAGATGTCGTGCTTGTCTACAGTCCGGAGGCGCCCATTTTAAACAAAATGTTTTTTAAATTATTTCATTTTTGATTCACTTTTCGCTTTGTCTAGGTATAATATTAATTGATATTTTTTTGGTTGTTTCAATTTACAAATAAATTTTCATGTATTGTTTGCCATCTTATTTTATTTAAAAGTACACAACACAAGTAAATGAAGTGACTATAAACCGCCTGAAAAAAATTGCAAGGGTCGTTACGTTGTCGCATTACGACATAGTCACATTAGATGTTAGGTACTTAACTATTTCTATTGTTTTTATCATATTTTTTTTTTCTAAAAAAACACCCTATATCTGAAACACGAAGCATCTCCTAAATAATTTTAATACTATTGGTTAAACCCAAGGGAAGGGGAGACAAAAAGGGTTATTTGACTCACACATACACGAGACTAAACCAATTTTAATAGGTACTATATTTTTTTAGGTTTTATGAGGAACGTCTTCCTAAAGTTTATCGACAGAATCCAGAAGCACCCTTCCGAAAAATCAATTTTGCCATGAAACTATAGGAGTTAGGAAAAAAGTGAATGTACACTTTTTTTCAATAACAAACTGTTCTATCTAAAAACAGCATAATTTTTTATATTCAGTAGGGCCGTATTATTATTTTTTTATAATTTATTGAGTCTGAGTCCCATAACTCCGCCACTGGTTGCTTGCGGAACTTCTACTTCTATGGAAAAATGGTATCTTATAAGAAGATGTGTCATGCCAAATTTGGCTTAAATTGCCTTCTTCATTTAGAAATTATTTAAAAAATTGGAATTTTTAAAAATATCTTTAACGCCCTGTATTTCGAAAATGAAGCGTCTCTGGGAAAAAATGTATATTTGATTTTTTTTTATATATAAATACGGTATTCGTCTTTGATTACAGGTTTTTCACGATAGCACTTTGGTAAACTTATAGCAGAGTCTTGAGGCTCACCCTTATCGACGGTACATTGGTCTACAGCTGCCTTCAACTTCAATAAAGCAAGCAAAACCTCTCTTCATGGCAGGTTTGTCCATCATTTATACGATCAATTTTCTTGGATATACAGGGTGTAACATAAAGGTTGGGAATAAATTAAACAGTGGATTTTTTATTTTAAAAAATAAATATTTCTCATATAAAATTATGCTCTACGGGTTTTCTTTTCCAAGCTACAGGGTGTTAAAAAATTTCAAAAAATTTAGTTTTTTAATTTCATTTTCAGTGCAAAAATCTTTTTTCAATGCCTATTTGACCATGTTCGGTGGCTGAGTCAAAGCGTACTTCATAATGCTTTTGTTATTTTTATATTCCTCTGTTAGCAGTGGGATAAAATGGTATTTCGAAAAGTTTTATTTACGGAAAAATTACAAGAGCTAGAAATAAAACGCAAGAGGGTAATCTTGTTTAACATAAAAAGTAGATCATAAACAAATATTAAAAAGATGTTTTTACCAGTGGCGTACCACAATTTTTTTCGAAAAACCTTATGGTACAATCCGTACGCGCGCCACTGAGTAACTTACAAAGTCAATTTTTTTCCTGTAACTAGGGGATTATCAAATTAAGCTAAGGCTAAAATTTCGTTCCATTATCTTATAATGTTCGAAATTTATTGAAGAAAAACTAAATTTTTTGAAACTTTTTAGCGCCCTGTAGCTTGAAAAAGAAAACCCGTAGAGCATAACTTCATATGAGAAAAAATTATTTTTTAAACCAAATAATCCACCGTTTAATTTATTCCCAACCTTTAAGTTACACCCAGTATAAAAAGGGACCAGTTACGGAATTATCAAGTAGCTCATTTTTCATCGATTCAGTTTTAGGGTCGACTATGCCTTCCCTGTGCAGTCTTGATCCTTTCCTTTTCTTCATTAGTAAGGTAACGGATTTAGAGATTTTTATATTATTAATGATTTACAACAATTAAAAAATAACCAAGAGGAATATAATATGTCGCAGTTTAATTGCAAATTCAGTCTTTTTATAAAATGCATAAGCGTTTTATAAATGACTAAGCAAATTGTAGGGTGATGTTTAAATATATTTTTTTGACAAGTTGAATTTTAGGCGTTTTATAAAACGTCAGCTACAAGTCTTATTGCTTATCGTAAACACTTCTTAATTTTAATTGTCTTTAGAATATGACTGACTTTTTCCAGTCGTTTTCTAAACGTCTAAGAAGAATTTCATAAAATGTCAATTTATATTATTGCTAGTTCGTACAATATTACAGACAAATAAAAAGTATTTCTTAATTCTATATTTTATGGCATGAAAAAATAAATGCTAATTCTTACTTAGATATTTTTTAACAATATGAGTGTTAAATTCTAAATCTACAAAGTTTAAAAAATTTATTATGTTACTCATTTGAACAAGCTCCATTTTGGGTCTTCTAACGTCTTGAAACCCAAGTTTTTGAAGTTAAAACAGCAAAAAAATACTGCTAATTTATCGCTCGGTTACAGAATGTCACACCGGAGTACTAATACATAACATGAAGTGGAAAACTAACCCAGAAACTACAAAATTAATAATCTGCGCCTGCCCTTTATAATTCGCCTAAATCGATAGCAGTCTCATTATAGTACTCCTGATTATGTTCACTTTATTCTAGGCGCAATGTAATAATAATGTAAAAATGCTCTCAGTTTACGAAAAGACTTATAGCTATTCGGCGTTTTGTAAAACAGCTAAAATATTCGTCAAATTGTAAAAAAGTCATTCATAAAACGCTTAGGCATTTTATAAAAAGACTGAATTTGTAATTATCCCGAAATGTATACCAAACAAAAACAAATAATGGGGATGCCGTCAGTTAGAAATTGAAGGAAAACTCTTTTAATATAATATTAAATTCCAATTTTTCTCCTTGCTAGCATGTGATACTCAGCAGAGTTAGGGTTAATTATTATTTGTTTTTTCATGATACGAATAATTTTTTAAGTACAAGTTTTTGATGTTTTAATTTGAAAAGTTCTTATTAAAGGACATCAACCAAAAAGTCGTATATTTCCCGGTTTCACCAAAATAGTATTAAATTAAGTAATTTTTAAAAAATTGAATGAAGGTGTAAAAATGAAATTCATCTATAAAAATTCTACGTGATTCTGGCTAATCATGACACATTTGCTGGATAAAAAAATTGACCTATTAAATAACCATTCACTCCAAATATTTACAGTGAAACCGAGATAAGAGTAAGGAAATTATTTATTTATTTATTTATTTATTTATTTATTTATTTATTTATATACAATATCCAACGGGCAATGCCCAAT
>NW_019416385.1:166422-196453 GCF_000390285.2 Anoplophora glabripennis | reverse complement strand
TTTTGTAAAATCCTTATAGTTTCTGAGAAAAAAATTATTGAAGTTATAGCACATTAAACCACTACATAGCTGGACAACTGTAGTCTCTAGCGTCATTCGCAATACGCGTGGAGAGCCATGTGACTCCTAATACTGAAATCCGTAGTTGCGGTAGTTTTTACCTGTTATCTGTGGTATTTACATCAGTTTTTTTTTTAGATAAGTTCTGAATCACCCTGTATACATCCTTTCAAAATTTATCACTTGAGAGTTCCTAAACTGACCAAAATTCGTAGTAAGGTTATGAAGATCTAAACTATTTTTAATACAGTTTACATATTCCCTACCCTGTAGCTGTACCTATTTGTGTAAATGTTATATACCTTGAAATCTTCTACATCCGATAACTCAAAAAGTCATACGATATACAAACTTTTACTTCCCGAAATCTTTTTACATAATAATAATTAAATTACACCTTCTATGTATCCAGAAAATAACTAACTTCGTATTCAGTCTAGATACTTCTAAAATTGTGTAAGCACTAACAAATGCTGCATTTTCTGGGTGAACTTTATGCTTATCATTTGTTCCTGAAAAATATAGAAAATATCGAAATATGGACATAAAGTGACAGAAATTTCCATGTAATTATTCAAATCTGAAGAAGACATTGTAATTATAATTAACAAAATTACCGAAACCACAAAGGTGAAAATGCATCAAGACAACTGCAGCGTAAGTTTTCATGATTTGATATTTTCTGCATATTGCTGTTTTATGCGCTCCTTTTATAAAAATAACAATTTTTTGTCTTATGAACTATATGTCTATCTCCTCTTGTTTTCGAGATACAGAGCGACAAAATAAAATTTTTTAAATAGAATTTTTACGAAAATTTCCAAACAATGCGAAATATTTTTATGAAATTTGGTATTCCGGGGTTTTTAAGGACGTCAAATACGCTGGTCCAATTATTTTTTGTATATTTCATAGAGGGCGCTAGTTATGCTACATTCGTATTACATTTTAACTTCCAATTTTTTTAAGGTTAGGTTTTTTACCATTCAGGCTCCAACTTCTAATGTACAATTTTATCTTCTAAAAATAATGTACTCTTGTTAGAACTTACTAATGTGGATGGTTTTCGGAAAAAAAAGGCTTTTAATTGAACTCTTACAACTCTTACGGTGTAGAAAATAAGTGACATTTCTCATAAACAACGCATACATTCTTAGTAATATTTTAAACTCTAATTAATTTTATATCAAAATTTTAGTGACTGACACAGGGCAGGTGTATGTAGGGGTGTCCAAAATATTGTCTATATACACAATTGCACCCCTGAGGAGTTATTAGCCCTCAAAGTGGGACCCTAAATTTCGTAAAAAATTAATATCTCTGGAACACTTTACCGTAGAAGACCAAATTTGGTACATGAATTAGGTTTATTACTGGTCTTCTTTGACTATGATTTAAAATTAATTGATGCACTACAAGGTGTTCATTGGGGATGACTCGCCCCTAAAATTGTACCGAACTTTTTTTCATTGACCGAATTTAATTTAAAATTTTTTTTTACTCTTATTAAATTTTAAAAAACTATATGGTTTTCAAGAAAAACCGTATTAACTGAAACAAGATTTTAACAGTGTTTATTAGAAAATAATCGAAGTCAGTAGTCGGTTCTTATGCGGGATACCTTGTATATGCATAAGATAAGTTATTATCTGGAGTTAAGCAAGGCCAAATATTATGTTCTTCATAGATTGTTTCTATTTTCACAAAGTAGTTTAATAATACTAAATAATAACAATGTTAAAAGCAACAAAACATAAAGTATACTGTAAATAAATCTGAGTTAATCCATTGAGTTAAATTATTGAGTACATTTTCAGTCAGTTTTGGGCATATTGATAATTTTACACATTTTTGATAATATTTGAACTAAAACTGATCAAATAATTCACTCATAAAATTTTAGTTGTACTAATAGAGCAAAATTTCGCTCAATTGGGCTGACAGAAATTGATACATTATTTTCTTACAGTATATATTTGTAAACCTGAAGCAAAAAGGTCTTGCTTCCTTCATGGGCATTTAAAAATATGCACCTTTACATATTTCAGTTTTAATAGAGGTTTAGACAGTTTGGATCTTAAATATTAAATATTCCTTTAGTAATACAATTATTATTCAATAGAAGAGTTGTTTGCTGTTTATTTTATTTGGTCTTTGTCAAGGGCAATGTTAGAACAACAAAAATACACAACGTGTTTTTGAAAGATTGCATCATTTAACAGTTTCACTATGTGGGTGGTACTGATAATAGTCTCAATTATTATCTCGAATATGCTAGAAATTTCAAACAATTACAAGAGACATTTTTAAATAAGAAATTAAAGTTGTTCAAAAAAGAAATTATTTCATACAACTTATGGTAATTCTTAAAAAATTACATCCAAAATTATAAAGCAATTTGTTAAACCGTTTTGAAGCTATATTGCGAAAATTTAACAAAGAATAATTTTTAATTACGTAATTTCCAGTGCAGTCAGTTTACATTTAAACTAATTACATTGAGATAAACCAGTTACATTTATCACAAATAATTTGCTTCGTCCGAATTAATAAAAGAAACAGATTTGTCTATAACTAACTAATTAAATTTAATATACCCATTTATGATTTTATAATATCTGTCAGGAGAATTAAAACAAATTTTTCTTTTTTTTTTTTTCTTTAAGAAATATAATTTTATTTTAGTTTATTAAACTTTACAATAAAGTAATTCTAAACATATAATTTATTGAGTTGATCCTAAATTTTTTATTTCTGTATAGTTTGCGACTTTAATCGGTTTAATAGAAAAAATATTATTTAAAAATTAGTCCTATCATGTGACCAAGTTGCGTTCTCCTCTGAAGGTCGTGCCTCTGCTACCATTCCGAGTATGTGTACGTGGTGACTACTGCATCCTTTGGATGAGTTTTTGTCCTAATTAATTATTTTCGTCAGAAATCGGACAGATAATTTTGTCAGATTTCGCCCATGTGGTATCATCGTCCATTGGACAAGTTTTTGCTTTGCAGATGTAAGTCGTATATACGGATTTATCAAATCAGTACCTATATTATAATTGTTAATAATATGGATGAGTAGGTATCTTTCGGTAAATAGTTATCTTATCCGATTTCTGACGAATCCAACTCGGACGAAATCACATGCACAGGATGACCGTCCTAATGCGAAGAAGCTCAATTTAGGCTATATTAGCAGGTATTATTTGTTGTTGTTGTTGTTAGATCATATTCATAATATAATCTGTACATACAGTTATAGTGGAAAAGCTTGGCAACCCTGGTCTGCAGGTCGTGACCAAAATTTTGGCTTTCCATAAATGAGATTATTCACATACCATATACAGTACCTGTATACATAGTACATAAACATACTTAGTAATACCTTCTTATAATAGACATATAAATAACATAAAATTTTTTAATTATTATCACGAGAACATTCTTGATAGCTTTTCCTTGTGGAACGGGGTTTGAGCGCGATTGCCAATCTTACAAAAAATAGAAACATATTAGAAATCACCGATGGAGCACTATTAATTTAAATTAATCTTAATTAGACGAGATAAACTCGTCATATCTCTTGGCCAAGGCGAATCCGATATTCTCGGTGACCTCTTGCGTTATCTTAAAATCCTCAACTAATACAAGCAGTATCATTTCAAACGTAAAATGTTCCGTTCTTTTCTAATATTTCATTATATTTTACCAAAAAACATAGTACGAAAAAAGTTACAAAATATTTCTGTCACGAGTAAACGTTCCAAACCGTCAGAAGAGTCTAAACCGTTTAAAGAGTTTAATCTTTCTCAACTCAAAGCTTCCTATCTCGACATCGAGTACACCACATTGGATAACGAAGAGAACAAACGAAGATTGCAATTCCCTAGACTAACCTTAGATCACTTGTACTACTTAAGTTTAGGCACTTATCAAATTAAAATGCAGCCTCTTACTATGCAGAGCATATAAATGAAGGAATTTTCTTAGCGCAAAAGTTTTCTCCGCTACCGAGATACCGAACAGCTATTTTGGATTATGTTAGAAGTATACGACTGATGTCTAAAATCCTTTACTGGTCAAAGATTACATAAAATCCCGATATCGTAGTGGGATATATCATCACATTTTTATCCTAGTCGATAAGGCAAGGACTGGAAGGATTACGATCTGTTCACAGACCGTCGATTGTTTATACCCCAGTCGATAAAACCTGAAAACTTGCAGAAATTATTAGTAGTCATTTTATTGCACCTTAAGACGAGGAAGGGTATGTAGCATGATAATATCAAAAAATTAACTCCAAAGAAGCGACAGTAAGTTGGCAAATTGCAAATAAGTGACAAATTTACTTGTTTTTTCACTTTTTTTTGCTGCCCACGAAAGTCTAGACAACCTATTGGAAAATTAGTCATTTTATGTTGTAGGCAATTATCTACAATTTAAGGTATCTAAAGTAATATTTCAAGGTCGAACGCGGAAATATAAGTTTTCGAAAATTGTCCATTATTATTGCAAAAAAAACAATGTTGATGAAATTAAATGAAAAATACGGCCAATCCAATGACCAACATGTGTGCCACAGGCCGATTCAGTTGACCGTGAAATTGTTACTTCAGGTATTTGTTAGTTAACTTCGTTCGCTTTTTTTAGAACTAACTGTTTAATTATTAATTTTAGAACGTTAATTTTAGAAGTTAATATCGTAGATATTATCTAATTATTGATCCAAAGAAACGTGTTGAGAAAGAAAAATTTGCAACTAACACAGTAGGACGTGCAAAATAGCATTATAAATAAATTGTTCCAGGGTCAGGCAAAAGCCGCTCGGGAATTCGCTCTTTTCGCATGAACCAGAGCTTATTTCACGGTAATTTAAAAAAAAAGAGAAGTCATTTACGCCTCTTTGTTCCCAATATAACTTTTTTATATAATGTTAATTGTTAAATTAACTATTGGACGAATCGGACCGGAATTTTAGAGACAATTAAAGCAAGGGTCGGGCACGAGATTTTTTAACCGAATTTGAAACGTTCAAGTCGAAACCTTTCTGGAACTCAAGGAGCTGAGAGAAGTGTCGGAAAGGAAGCTTTAGGACTTGTGAAAAGGACAAAACCACTTGCTGAATAGGATTGAAAAATGGAACGCAAAATATGCCTAATAAAGTCGCGGTGCTGTGGAGCTTGAGTAGAACCAAACTAAAGGTATAAGAAGAGGAAGAAGACGAAGAAGAAGAAGAATATTCACTCTATACATTAATATAGGATTATTTGTTATTACGTTTTAAAATGTTTCAATAGACACTTATTATTATTTTTTGTAAATAATAGGTTTTTTACCATAGGTGTAAGTTCAAAATCGGAAAATGTAAGTTAATTAAGTTTCCGGGAAAAAAGTCTCAAATTCCTCAATCCTTTTTATTAACGAAATTTGACTACTACTTTCGGCGTCTACAATGTGCACTTCATCTTTGGTCATTTTCAAATCTACAAAACAATAGGTATTTTTTTTCTATACAGGGTGTATTTCCATTAAACACCAATAATTTTAAAACTCATTGAAAAATAGTAACTTTTTGCCCTATACATTTTTTTTGTGACACTGAGATTTGCAACAGGGAGTTGCAAATAAATTTCCTTTTAAAGTTTGCGCAGCATAACTTCAAAACAGTTTAATAGATTGTTGAATGAATTTGTTTTAAGAAAGGTAATAAAATTATATGAAAATCTGTGTCTGTTAAAAATAATCGCGTAGGTATAAGTATGGAGGACGAGGCTCTCCTCATCTTAAACAGAAACCGACGTTGATGACAATTTCGTATTAATTTTATTTTTTTAAATTTACAATGTGCTTATTAAATATCTCTTGTAATTTTTTGGAAATTTTTATTAATTTCCGAAACAATAAACGTATTATTTTACCTTCTTTGTTTTCTTTTTATGGAGGGACGCAATATTAACAAATTCTATAATACATGTTTAAATAAGAAAGAAAATGATGTACAAATTTTTAACATTTGTAACAAGCTGAATTGATCTACCTTTCCCCAATTCAATCAGGAGAATTTCGAATGTAGAATATAACAAAATTAAGAATTATGACATGGTACAACAAATAAACGAAATTATTTGTTAAACGTTAAAAACAAACATCAAAGTAGTGAGTTTACAAACAAAGTGACGTGAACCAAGTAATAATAAACAAAGAAAGCTGTATCTAAATATATCAATTGCAACCCACAGGAAGTGTAAATAATAATAAGTTCAATAAAAATCGGACAAGAAGGTTATCAAAAACCGAAAAATAATGGAATAAGGTTATCTCCCAGCTGTCGATCAAAAGTCGGGTTAGAATTTGATCTGAAGTTTTAAAAACAAGATAGGCAGTTCCCAATACATTCTTCATGTAAATTTGGTCGTCGCGTTACCAGCTTTAGAAAATAGGAACGAATCAAGATACCTAGTGGTTTAAATAATTACAAGGGAAACCGAAATACCGGTAACAGTGAGTTGAATAAGCATAATTATTTGTAATATTAGCTAGAGGCTAGGGGAAGTACAAGTTTTAAAATTTTGTTCTTACTTGATTTTTTCTGTTTTCTCGTTTGGACTGCACTTATTACCTTTTTATTCTCTTTATATTTTTTTTTATTTTAATTTTACTTCAAGTTATAACTAATAACTATATAAATTATAAGTTTGATGTCCATTTTAAAGTATTTACAATTTTATTAAGTTAACTGTTTTCTTTTTGTTTTAGATCGAAGTTTGTCCTTGCATAGTTGACTATGGAAATACTGAGAATTCCTAAATAGATTTATGCTAAATAAATTACTGGGATTTTTCTATATTTGTTCTAGAATTCTTTTTATGACAAATTGACAAATAGAAATTATGTTGGGACATAAATCGACAATCACCCCGGAAACCTAAAAGCAGCTAAAACATGGTTTTTATGTTTCCTTCCTCATTTAGGCAACCATATTTGTTGGACACGCAAAAGGTACAAGGACTAACTAATTTATTTCGAATGTTCTCAAAACTGTAATTGTGCAGACATGGACTTACATTCTTTGTGTACATGGTTTTATTTATACATAGAAAAAATTGTTTTTTATAACATACTATTTTTCTTTTTAATACAACATGAATAGCTACTCGCGTGGGATTGATCTATCTAAAACTACTTTTTATTTAACAAAATGAAATCGTAATAGATTCAGAAAGAACAGGGAGTAACAAATTAATAACAGTCATATAAAACTTTTCTGTTAATTCATTACGAAATTGTCCCAAAATTTTATTTTCATTGAGGGTAACGGTTAAAATTCATTATACATATTTTTTTAGCTATATTCATTGATACAATTATATTAATTCTGAACTTTGTGGATAATAAATTCTGGAAGAATTAGTATCTATGTCGAAGGGTCGTATGACACTATGCAAAAGTTAGAACTAATTTCAGTAATTATAGATGCTAAATATTATGTATAATAACATATTAGTTTCCACAGTCATAAAAATGGGGGTAAGATTGTTTACAGGGTGGTTAATTTTATAATTTTTACGTAAATTCACGTTTTTCGCCTATAACTTTTTTCCGTTCATTTCCACGAGAAAACAGAGAAGTACTTTTTTCGTCTTTAAAAGACCTACAAAACTAGCCCTAGAGCATCAAAAAATATTGATTAGATCAATAGTTATAAACAGAAGAAGTTTATTTATGACTTTAGAATTAAAAATTTATAAAATGCGTTATTATTACCAGAACGTTTTGGCATCGCATCCTCTCATTCCTTATCACTGTCTAATAACTCACACGAAATCTGGAATCGGTAAGTTGAATAGTTTACAAGTTATGGCCTTATAAACAAATTAACTAATTATTAGTCTGGACGATCCCGAGGATCTTCCACAATCGCACTGATTTTTTTCATGGTAGATTTCATAATAATACATTGAACTCTATAATTTTTTTTTTTAATTCCAAATTTGCAACCTGGATTTTTTTTATTTTTTAGCCTTAGTTGCAAAATGAAATATACGACACATGCGCGTGATATAGTTATATATTATTACATATTCGGAAAGCTTATGAAGAGAGCTTTAAGTTAAAAAAAAATCGTCAAGATTCGTTGAAAAACAACGGAGTTGCAGACTGTCAAAGTTGACGGCCTATTGTTGAACAAATTAGGTTGGTAGCGGCAAAAAAAATACTGTCATAACCGGCAACCCGAGTACATTCCTAGATAAAAATATTTTATTTGTGGAAGTATGTTAAGTGCATAAGAAATATTGTTATGTCAGTGGGTCGCTTAATTTTTGGCGAGCCGTGGCGCGATGGAAGGGTGGAGGAAACGAACGACAGCAAGTCCGAAGAAAATGAGGATAATATTCATAGTCCTGCCGTTAAAATAGCGAAATTCGCTTGTAAATAATATATTTGGCAGTCTGTAACTCCGTTGTTTCTTGACGATTTTAATTTAAAACTCCCGTCATAAGCTTTCCGAATATGTAATAATATATAACTATATCACGCGCGTGCGTCGTATATTTCATTTTGCAACTAAGGCTAAAAAATAAAAAATAGTCCAGGTTACAAATTTGAAATTTAAAGAAATCAATGTATTATTATGAAGTCTACCATGAAAAAAATCAGTTCCATCGTGGAAGATGCTCGGGATCGTCCAGACTAGTAACTAGTTAATTTGTTTATAAAGCCATAACTTGCAACCTATTCCACTTACCGATTCCAGATTTCGTGCGAGTTATTAGACAGTGATAAGGAATGAGAGGATGAGATGCCAAAACGTTCTGGTAATAATAACGCAGTTTATAAATGTTTAATTCAAAAGTCATAAATAAACTTCTTCTGTTTATAACTTTTGATCTAATCAATATTTTACGCTCGAGGGCTAGTTCTGTAGGTCCTTTGAAGACGAAAAAAAAGTACTGTACTGTTTTCTCTTGGAAATGAATGCAAAAAAGTTATAAGCGAAAAAGGTGAATTTACGTAAAAATTATACAATTAACCACCATGTAAATAATCTTCCCCCCATTTTTATGACTGTGGAAACTAATATGTTATTGTACATAATATTTAGCATCTATAGTGATAAATTCAGCTTGCCGAAACAAAAACTCGCGTCCAACTCTATATTTCCTGGCCTATAAGAACTTTTTAATCTTGCATAGTATCATACAGAAACTGCAACAATTTTTGCTGCAATTTGTGTATGATATAGATTAAAAAGTTCTTAGTTAATTACTGAAATTAGTTCTCATTTTAGCATAGTGTCATACGACCGTAAGTTAAGATATAAAAAGCAATATAGCTATGAAAATTTAAAATGGCTTAATAAAATTTAATGCAAAATATTTTCACTAAAATAACTTCATTATCTATCCAATTATAATCAGTAAGTAACTACTTTCAATTTTTTTATCATATCTAAATTTTCATCACAATTTTTTTACTTCAAAGTTTTATTTATTTTAGTCAACAATGTTTTATGTAGTTGTAGCTATACGTGTAAATATTTGGAAAATGAAACCTGAAATATAAATATAGAGCAACATTTGCAATAAATCTTTGGTTTAATACATATTTGAGACTAAAAAATTTTTCTTAATGGGTAAATTGATAATTTATTTTTTTAGTCAATAATATTTGTTTAACAATTTTTTTGCCATATCGCATTAAAACTTATATCAGATCCCTGGGCTTATGCATGTTAATGGTGAGGGGCTCCAGCTTCTCTACGGAAGCAATTTCCTAAAGATATAGCAGTGTCTTGAGGATCATCCTTCTCGACGGCACATTTGTTTATAACTTCGTTCAACTTAGCCTCATCTGAAATAGCGCGACCGAGAGCTTTCTTCAAGTTATCTTTGTTTAGTTTACCGTCCTCATTTAGAAAACCAGATTTTTTGGATATACAAAGAGCGTAACTACCAATCACGGATTTATCCAGTAGTTCTCCTTTGTAAAATTTTCTTGCGGTCTCTTCATCGATATGACTTTTGCATTCGTTATGCAGTGTCCTGAGTCTCTCCTTTTCTTCATCAGTAATGCAGTGGATCTACAGATTTTTATATTATTAATGATTTCTGATAATAAAAGAATAACTTAGAGAAAGGAAATTTTTTTTTTAATATTATCAATTTGCAAATGCGGGATAATACAACATTCACAATGATATTCCCATAGTAGCAAAGAGTTCAATTTGATATATTTTATTTTATTAATTTTACTTTGTTAAATTTTGGAAATGTTTTTCCATATTCAGTTAGGTACTTTATAAAACAATCGGTGATCAGATATTTTTAATTTTATTTGTTATTTCTTTAAAAGAATAGCTCTCCATAATGTTTTAAATAGATAAGTGTTAAATGAATCTTATTAAAGGGCGTTAACCAACTTGTATATTTTCCACTCTAGTCCAAAGTGTATTAAATTAGAATTAAAAGTAATTTTAAATAATATTTATGAGGGTGCAAAAATTAAATTGATTATTATTGAAGAGAAATATTATGGGACTAATTTTGTAACTCGTTTTATAAAAATTCTAGCTCAAGAAATCTTAACTACTTAGATTATTTAATTCGTATATTATATGTACGCTTGAAGCAGAACGTGCACGACAAATTGATTATTACACTTTTTGTTCTTGTCAAGAAACAATACATAAATTGAAAATATCTGGCAACGGTTGATTTTAAACAATAAAAGTAAATGGCAAAATTTTCCAAAATTTAATTCCGTATCTGAGGCATCTAAACATATTTCGAGTAGTTTATATTTTCCATATGGCAAACAAAGTTTAATATGAGTACATAAAAATATTTCCTTAAATAGTTTTTATAAGAAAAATTTGTTTGACCAATATCCTAAATGGTTTAGTTTATGAGACAAGGGGTACTAAAATTCTTGAAAAACAAAATTTATGTAAATACCCCTTAAGATATTTAACGTAAACTAATAAAAGTTTGGAGTGTAAGAAAAAATTAACTGAAATTTTATTTTTATTATATTTAAATTCAAATATTTTAGAAGAAACAACATATGAAATTAAAATTTTCTGTACTAATGTATTATTTTTTCAAGATGTTAATATTATCGTATCAAACAACAAATAATTACTGCGGATTTATTCAACGCGATAAACTTATTATTTTAGACCAAGTAAACTAGACAATATATGTAATAACTTGAAATTGACTAAATTTTCGAATAAAATTGTTTAGGTAATAACAAATTTTACAATTTTTTAAAAACCTGCATGTTTTTTCATTTATTCTTCTAAATATCGAAACATCGACCAAAATGACAGCAATTCCCTTGTAATTATTCAAATTTGAACAAGAAATTGTAATTAATGAAATGTATCACTTACCGAAACCACCAAGGTGGCAATAAAGACAACTACAGCACAAGTTCTCATGATTTGATATTTTCTGAATACTATATAGGATGTAGGATGTCTTTTTATGTATGTGTATACATCAGATAAGCTATTATCTAGGGGTTATGCAAGGTCAAATATTTTGCGTATAACCATGTTTTTATAAGTTTGTTGTTATTTTTACAAAAATGCTGAATAATACACATATTATATAAAGTTGATTTTTTAATTCTAGCAATAATAATGTTAAATGCAAGAAAATATAAGGCATATTTGTGATCGTGAAGCCTAATAAGTCTTATTTCCTTAAAAGTCTCTTCAAAAATTCCAGTTTTATTAATTTATATCCTTTCGTTTTAAAGTTTTGGACAGTTTGGATCTTATATGGTATTTCACATTGACCACACAACTATTATTCAACGGCAGTAATTGTAAAAGCCGATATGCAATATTGACCGGGGCGGGCTGTTTTAAGGTGGATGTGAGAGGGGGCAAAGAATTTTTTTCCGGATTACCTTTAGTACAACTCACATAATAAAAGTGTAGATCCCTAGATCTGGGCGAGGTCCGGAACATTTTCAAGATTGCAAAAATGTTTAAAAAAATTTTAGAGTTTTTTACTTATAGGTATCTTGGAACCTATGCATTTTGGAAGAATACTGAACAGGAAAAAAAAATTAGAATTGAATTTTGCACAATACACTGTAAGTTAAAAATGTTTAAAATTTATTACTGATTTTGCAAAATAGCAATAATTGATGAAAAAAAATGCAAAATAATCAAGTTTTTTGGATAATTTTTTTAAAATATTTTAATTGCTTCGAGGGCATTCTAATTTTGGTAATAAAAACTTTAGAGTATAATAAAACAACATACCAAATTTCATTAAAGTCGGTTCGATAGTTTTCGCAAAACAAAAAAAAAATCGAATTTTCAAAATGTTGCACAGTCTCAAATAAAGCATCTAGATACTTGAAAATTTTTTCACATAGGAAGTACCGCTCAACCTTTCCAATAGTTTTCGAAAAATTGAAATCGGTTGATTAGGACGGCCACAGTAAATTTTTAAAGTTTACACTCTTTTTTATTTTTAAACAATTAGATTACATTTATCAATTTGCAATTTAGTTTTTTTCTAAAATTATAATTTTAAAGTACTCCGAAAGACGCTTCTTTAAAATAAAATCAAATTCCTTTTATTGGTTCTCGAGATATAAGCCGTCAAAGTTTATCGGCATTTACCGTTAATTTATAAACAATTTAGCAATAAATATTTGATCCAGTGGCTTCGTTTTTTCGAGTTCTAAGCTGGAAACAATTTTCATATCCATAAGTTATCAGCAACATAGATAAATCATGGGAAAAGCTGTCGCTCGCACGCGCGAAAAGTGACTCAAAACACGAAAAGTGGGGGAGGGGATTTTCGCTCCGAGACTGAGTTCGGAAGTTCAAAATGCGAAGTTATGAAGAAAATTGCATTATCTCGGCTTCTAATGGACCAATTTCGATCTTTTTTTTTTAATTCGATCTCTCGCGAGACAAAGAAGTTTATTATTTATGTATTAAATATATTGGATATTTTACCCTATGCTATTGCATATTTTCATTGTAAAAATTTGTTTACGTATATATTTCAACACTGAATATGAATATATTTATAATTATTAGTATTATTTAAATAATTTTTGTTTAAACAAATAATTTTTTTATTTGGAAATTAATTTTTTTGTAAACACAGATAAAATTAAGAAAAAATAGTACTTTAAAAACATAATTTTTGAAAAAAAAAAACTAAATTGCAAATTAATAAATGTAGTCTAATTATTAAAAATAGAAAAAGTGTTAACTTTAAAAATTTATTGTGGCCGTTCTAATCAGCCGAATTCAATTTTTCAAAAACCATTTGAAAGGTTGAGCGGTCTTGACTCTAGATGCTTTATTTGAGACTGCAAAATTTTGAAAGTACGAAATTTTTTTTTTTTTCAAAATATTATTTTGCCAAAAATTATAGAAGCAATTTTAATTAGAATACCCTCGGAGCAATTAAAATGTTTTAAAAAAATTATCTAAAAAACTTGATTATTTTGCCTTTTTTTCAACAATTATTGCTATTTTACAAAATCGGTAAGAAATTTAAACATTTTTAACTTGCAGTATATTGCCACAAATTAATGTTATTAATTAATAATAACAATAGCGGCAAAAGCAGGTGCTATAAAATTCTATTTCTTTCTTTCCTTGCGAAATTCTTTCAAGTTTTTGTTCGTTTCCAGTGCCGTGCAGAAGTGTATTTTTAAATCATTTTTGAACTGACCTCTTTGATTTTTTCTTTATAAAATTTTATTTGTAAGAGTCCCCTGTACATCCAAAAATTTTTTTTGGATAAGTTCTGATCACCCTGTTTGTATGACAAACAATAAAACATATTTAAACAAAGCAATCGTAAAACTAATTTCTTAATTTTAGGTAACGTGGTATGGAAAATATCATTGTTGCACTGCAAATTTCGACACAATACATACCTAAATGTAAGGAAAATGGTGCAATACATTGCTTCTAGCAGTTCTCAAATAAAATTAACGTTTTCTCATTTCGATATCAATATATCACACGTTGCTATCGTGTTTCTCAATATTAATATTATTCACATATAAATTCAATTTAAGAAGCAAACAAAAATTAAATGTAAAACGAAAAAAAAAACAATTTTCCTACTATACAGGGGGTACCGAATTCTTGTAAAATTTATTCTTGATAAAAAAAGGTTTTGCTTAAACATATTTACCTACGACCACTACTGTAAATACTTAAAAACACACCGTCTGCGATCAATGTAAGATTCCTATTACGTACGGTAAAAAAATCGCACAGTTTTCCTAGCAACCGCCTAGCAACGGTCAATACAATACTGTTTGTATTGACCGTTGCTAGGCGGTTGCTAGGAAAACTGTACGATTTTTTTACCAAGCTGTGCGATTTTTTTACCGTACGACGTAATAGAAATCTTGCATTGATCGCAGACGATGTGTTTTTAAGTATTTAAAATAGTTGTCGTAGGTAAAGTATAGTACGTAATACGTGGTGTAGTGTAATTATGCACGCATTAGATTTAATGGTTATGAAAAGTTACCTTTCTTGAGGACACAATACAACGAAACTACGTTTTCAAAATTTAAAATTTCTCAAATTTCAATTTTGAGTTTAAGATTATTTTCGATGGCAGGAACTTAAAATAATTAATGAAATATGTGTAACCTGAGGGGTTATTTCTTTATCTATCTCACTATCGTTATGACCAGTATCATGACGAGACTGGATTTCAAAAGAGTTTACTATTCAATTCTCGAAAGGGAGTTTATAATTATCATTATACTTTAATTAATACGTGGGAAATGTTGTATGTGCAGAGAATGAATTTCAGGCACTTACCCTTTATTGCTTACGTAGAATGTAATCCAGTGGCTGGCTATACAGGGTGACATTGAAGTTGAGAGAAACAAAAGGAAACACCAAAACTTACAGGAAGGGTTTTAATAAAAATAAACAAAACAAACAAACAAAATAACAACACAACAGCTCAAACAACATTATTAACTAATTTATTATCACGCGACAGCGTCCCGAGATTCAGGGAATGCGCGCTCCATAGCAAAATTTGAAAAAAAACTTTATCCGTTATTAAATTTAATTAACTAGCCCGGGACTCTAAAACTTAAGTCGACTGCTCAATGTGGAACATAAGGAAGAACTGCCTTTTTGAGATCTTTCCCGAATTCGACACCTCGCTTCGACACGCCCATTTCTTGGGTCCAGAAGTTTCTGTTCTTATCTTATTGGCGGGAACCCTGAATGTCGGGACGCTTTGGCACAACTTTGCCGTGTTAATAGTTATCTAAATAATTTTGAGACTAAACTTACAAATAACCCTAGCCTTCCTCTAGTGACTCCGTGTAGCGATACGGGACGGATTAGTCGATTTTGAGGGTTGCTTTCGCTGTACAGCAAGAATAAAACGCTCTTTCAACGGTAATAATAATTTTATTGAAAACTATTGTATAGAAAACTTGTATATGAAAAGACGTGTTGACGGGGTGAGTGTTCGTTGGAGAGCCCTGGTGTGTGGAGTCGGTCGTAGGTATATGGGTACGCGTCTGGTGGCCGGCGCCAGCAGCCCGCCGTAGACACTTCTTGGAAGGTTGGTGCGCCCGCCGGCGCTCTTGACGTAACGCTCAAAAATGAGTCACTTGCAACATGTGTACCCACACACCCCCCTGCCAGTATGGATGCCATCACGGAACTTGCGGCCGGTCAGGGAAACGGACCCTTCTACCGGACCTAGTGGTAATTGCCTTGGGTGTGGTTGGCACGGATAATGGGGCAGAAGTTGATGGAAGGCTATTGTCCTCGTCCCTGTTATCTGTCGCTTCATTTAAACAATACGCAGGTTTGACTCTGTCTATGGACACTTTAACTTCGCGACCACGCACTAGCACCGTGAATGTTTTGTCGTCGCGTTTGATCACTGTAACCGGACCATCATATGGGTTCTGTAGTTGAGTTTTAACGCCGTCCGCACGCACAAACACATGTGTCGCTGTTGCCAAGTCTTTAAAAACGAATGGCGTCTTGTTTCCATGGCGTTTAACTGCGGCTGGATGTAAACTTTCCATATGACGTCTGAGGTCCTTAACAAAATTCGCTTCGGTGCTGAGCTCGATCGTTTTTGTGGCATTTTATTGCTGCTTTTAATTGACGGTGAAAACGCTCTACCATGCCATTTGCTGCTGGGTGAGATGCGGTGGTTCGGAGATGAGTCGTACCTAGTAAACTATTCAGGCGTCTGAATAGGTGCGATTCGAACTGTCAACCCTGATCCGTCGTTATTCGCAGGGGTGGTCCAAATCTGCATATCCAATTCGTATATAAAGCGCGAGCTACAGTTTCTATCTCCTGGTTCTCTAGCGGGATTGCTTCTGGCCACCTGGTGAAACGGTCTACACAGGTTAAGCAATAGCGGTAGCCCTCGGATGGCGGCATCACGACGATATCCACGTGGATATATTCAAATCTCGTTGATGAAGGTTGAAATGAACCTGTCGGAGAAGTCACGTGTCGTGTTACTTTTGCGCGTTGACATTCGACGCAGCAACGTGCCCATCGTCTGCTATCACGCTTTACTGATGGCCAGACGAAATGTTGCGTAAGGAGCTTGACTGTGGCGTTAATATCGGGATGCGAAAGACGGTGCACCGAGTCGAACACTACTTTACGAAATGGCTTAGTGATAAACGGCCGGGCCACGTCCGTAGATACGTCACAAAATACAGTCGCGTTCGTGTCGGGTATTTTGATACGCTTTAGTGTGAAGCCGTGTTGTCCGTCGACGTACTCCTTGATTTCGTCGTCATTTTGTTGCAATGCTGCGAGTGCCTCATAGTCTAAAGTCGCACGTATCTCGTTCACGATGCCATGTGACGAATGTCTGTCGTAAACTGGCCAATGAAGTCTAGATAGCGGAATTGTCGCGGTGTACACTGACTCGACTTTTTCGCGAAGGCAAACGTAAGAGGCTTATGGTCGGTGTAAATCGCGAATGTTCTTGCCTCGACCATATGCCGGAAGTATTTGACTGCTTCGTAAATCGCAAGAAGTTCGCGGTCGTAAACAGCGTATTTGCACTGAGCTGGGTTAAGTTTTTTTGAAAAATACCCTAGCGTTCCCAATCTCCTCAACTTTTTGTTGCACTACGGCACCAATTGCAAAGTCAGAAGCGTCACACACTAGAGCGATTTGGGTATTTTCACCGGGGTGCGCGAGTACAGCTGCCTGTGCTAATCTCTCTTTAGCCGCTTCGAAAGCACTTTTCGCGTTTTGTGTCCAATTTATGGGTGCTTTCCCTTTAACATCCCCTTTAAGTAGGTCATTCAGTGGCGCCTGGGTACCTGCTGCGTTGGGTACGAACCGTCGGTAAAAGTTAAGGGCGCCAAGGAATTGTCGTAATTGCTTTATTGTCGTAGGCAGCGGGTAGTCTTTTATTGCCTCGACCTTTTCAGGCAGCGGTCGCGTGCCCTCACTTGACACCAGATACCCGAGTAATTTCATTTCGTTTTGTCCGAACACGCACTTTGCGGAGTTAATTACGACGCCGTACTTCCCCAGCCGTTGGAACAATGTTTCCAGGTGACGCAGGTGTTCCTCTTCAGACGATGATGCTACAAGGATTCGTCGATGTACGCGTAGCAGAAATCCAAGTCGCGTAAAACCTCGTCGATGAAGCGTTGAAAGGTTTGAGCTGCATTGAGGGTAACCCAAAGGTCATGTGCGCGAACTCAAATAACCCGAAAGGTGTAGTGATAGCCGTCTTGGGAATGTCTTCTTCCGCGATGGAGATTTGATGAAATGCGCAAATCAGGTCGATAGTCGAAAATAATTTCCTACCTCGAAGTGATTGTGCGAATTCCTGAATATGTCGCACAGGATATAAGTCTGGACGCGTTCATGCGTTAAGCCTACGATAATCGCCACATGGTCGCCATTCTTCACCTTTTTTTGGGACGAGGTGTAAGGGTGACGCCCACGCACTGCTCGAAGGACGGGCGATACCTAATTTCAGCATATCGTCGAATTCCTTTTTCGCTACTCGCAATTTGTGTGGTGCTAATTTACGCGGCTTCTCAGCGACGGGGGGACCAGGTGTTATCTCGATGTAATGCCTGGTTTGGTGTTGTACAGCCGCAGAAGGAGCTGCAGGACGCGTAATGTCCGAATACTGCTTGAGTAGGCGATGAAACACGGATTCCCCGAAAATCGTTCTGACTGAGGGTGTAGCAGAACTCGCGAGTTGGCCCGGAGATGTAATCTGCGTGTTTCGTCAAGTAGTGTTTTGTTGCGCACGTCCACCAGTAGTCCATAAAAAGATAAAAAGTCTGTACCAATTATCGGTTTAGAGACATCAGCGACGACAAATTGCCATGTAAAACAACGACGCAACCGAAGGTTTAATGTCATTGTCACTGTGCCGTACGTAGCAATTGAGGTACCATTTGCCGCGGAAAGTTCATACGTCGATTTCGATCGCGACGATTTCACTAGCGCACGCGGATATACACAAAGATCAGCACCCGTATCGACGAGAAACTGGACCGTGGAGTACGTATCCGTAACGTACAAACAGCGGGAATCGGGCACGGGTCGCTGTTCGCCATCATCGACTACCCGTCTCGTTTCCCGGACGATACGTGCACGGATTGCGGCACTCGCGAGCGCTGTCACCAAAACGTTGGTGATACCAGCACTGACCACTGTCACTATTACGGCTTCGCGATCGGTCTTGCGAACGCGATCTGGGTGTTCTCGTTGTCGGTCGCCGCGGTTCACTCTTCGTGAATAGCTTCGCCATTGCCAGCGACATCTCCACTAACTGTTGCTCAATGCGTTTCAGTCTGTCGTCTTCCGAACGGGTATAATTTTCGAAGTAGTTTTCTTGTTTGAGGCTCATGTTTGCTTGCTGCGTTGCACGAAATAAAAACCACTCTAACTGCATAAAATCGCGTACTTTCGCTGAAAAGATCACGTCGGGGTCACCACTTGAGGGTTGCTTTCGCTGTTCAGCAAGAATAAAACGCTCTCTCAATGTATAGAAAACCTGTATAGGAAAAGACGTGTTGACGGGGTGAGTGTTCGTTGGAGAGCCCTGGTGTGTGGAGTTGGTCGTAGGTATATGGGTACGCGTCTGGTGGCCGGCGCCAGCAGCTCGCCGTAGACACTTTTTGGAAGGTTGGTGCGTCCGGCGGCGCTCTTGACGTAACGTTCAAAAATGGGTAACTTGCAACATGTGTATCCACAATATCATTTAATATGTCCTTATAGCTTGGAAACTCCGCCAAAAAACCAGCTATTTTACTTTCCTGACAACATTCTAATAACCTATTCTTGGAATTCCTACGTTTTTTGGAATGAATTTTGCGCGTTATTTGAAATATCGATTTTTCTCTTTCTACAAGATGCTCAACACATGGCCCCAACAGTTTAAGTGAACTTGTTAAAAAAAATATGGCTAAATTTCTCCGAAGGACGACACCATACCTACTTGAGAGCCATTAACTTTCCGATAAATTAGTGTTGACTGAAATATTTTACTTTTTGATCCCTCCGTTCCGAGAACTAACAAATAAAATACCACGCGCCCCGGCTTTTGTTATATATGATCCACATGAAAGATCAACAAATTACTTTTGTAGTATACAGTTTTTAAAGAGCAATAGTTTCCTAGATATGTAAATCTGAAAGTTATTTTTATTCAATAATAAAAATTATACAAGAACAAAAGTGAACTGTTCCATAGATAATTTCTTCCTGGAACCTAATCTGCCATGGGAAGTGTTCCATCATCCTCCAGCTTTTATAAATTACCAACAATTAGCCCAGAACCCCAAAACTGAATTTTAGGTTTTAAGATTAGTTTTCACTACTAATTGTAAAAGAAACTAGATGTTGATCTAAAATTTCCCATAGCCGACCACTTTTTTTGGGGCTTGTGTTTTTATAACGGCTTCAAGTCAAAAAAGTTTCCTCCTCGACTGCATTTTTTTCTCAATCTTAGATGAATTGGATAAGTTTAGTATCTTCCTAATGATTGTTTCTTCATGATTCCTTCCCTATTCTACTGGTCGTAGAAAAGGCACCAGTACTGACTGTTATCACCAATGTATGAAATTATACTAGGTTTAGAAAAATCAGGGCGTAATAACTTAATAAGAATCATGTAGACCTTTTCTTTCGATTCATTACACAGCCTCACACACAAACACAAAAAATATTTTTCGAGTCTGACTATGTCTATCACATGTTTTCGGGTCGCTGAATCCGAATCTGTGATCCATTTAACCCCATCACATCATGTTTTCTGATAACCCCATATCACCTAATAACCCAAGCTGTCAAGTCCTATTACACACAACGGTCTTGTAAAGGGAGCTGTGCACCCACGATAACCCCATAATCCTAGACATTCAACCTCAAACCTCCTAACCCCATAACAGTATAATCCCATAACCCCATAGCCGAAATCTCCAATAAACACGTTACTAAGTAGTTTTACATGATCTCTCATCGCGGGATATATTGAGGCTCTATAAACAGAATATATTTAACCCTACGATCCCCCAACCCCCTAACCCCATTAACCCATAACTCAAATAATGACGTTACGCAGTAGTTCGATTGTTTGATGCAAGGAACATAGTCTATAGCGTTATTGGCTCCCAGTTTCATCATCTCCATTAGATTCTCCGTCAATTTTAGATCATGGCTTTCATGCCGTCATGGAAGGCATAGGTAGAAAACGTAAGAGAAAGGGTTTCGGATGCCCAGAATCGCCGGCTGGCTGGTCAAGGTGCAAAAGCGGGCCCCGAGAAATAAAGCTTCATTTGGCATGACATTTTTGAAATTAACGGGTAATCTAATGGGGATGATGAAACTGGGGGTCAATAACGATATAGACTATGTTCCTTGCATCAAACAATCGAATTACTGCATAACGTGGTTATGGGAGTTATGGGGTCATGGGTTTATAAGGTTATGAAGTTAGGGGATTGGGCATTATAGGGTTAAATATATTCTGTATATATATATTAACCCTGATATATCCCGCGACGAAAGAGCAAGTTAAACTACTGAATAACATGGTTATTGGAGTTATTGGTTATGGGAATAGATGGTTATGGGGCTAGGAGGCTTGAGGTTGAATGTATAGGATTATGGGGGTGCACAGCTCGCTTTACAGGACCGTTGTGTATAATAATAGCACTTGATAGCTTGGGTTATGAGGTGATATGGGGTTATCAGTAAAACCTGACGTGATGGAGTTAAATGGATCACGGATTCGGATTCAGCGACCCCGAAAATGTGTAGTAAACATAGTCTGACCTTCAGACTCGAAAAACATTTTTTTTGTGTGGCCGTGTTATGAAACTGTGCCAAAACTTTTTATAAATTTTTAGTTAATTAAAGTAACATTGATAAGTTTTTTATAAACATATGATTAATCTAAAGCTTCTTATCATTGAGGGACAGTTAAGCTCTCGGCAACAGTTAAGATTCATAATAATGCTTTTATAAATACATATGTATTATGTTGTTTCTATGGGTATTTTTATCTATATTTATTAATATAATTAAATCAATTTTGAACTTTCTGGATAATAAATTCTGTAAGAATCAATATATCGAAGTAAGATGTAAAAGGCAATATAGTGAGGAAAATTAAAAAGACTGTTACACTTATTAAAACTTACTACAAAATAATCCACGTGAAAAAGAAGTTTTGAGCAACATGTACAATTTGTAATACATAAAGGTTTTCGAAAATTCACTGGTTTCATATACAGGGTGGTCCAATTTCCGATGCGGAAACTTCAGGTACCGAGATTCAAAAATAATATGAGTTTGTTATATACATTATATTCGAGAAATGCTTCGTTAAAAAAATACAAGGTGTTCAAGATTGGTTTAAAAAAATAAAATTTATTAATTTGCCAAACGGCTAAAGATATTTCAATAAAATTTTGTAGACGTCAACAACCATCGAGAGGGCACGTTTTGCAATCAAAAACATTATTTTTAATTTTGTCCTTGGCATCCGTACTAGTACGTTACTGGATATTTCTAAAGAAAAAATTAGTACACTACTGCTTCTTTATAAAATAAAAATCAGTTTAAGGATTCTTCATACAATTTGAAGAAAAATGCTCTCTTTCGATTTTTCTGCACGACTCAGCATTTTCGAGTAAAAAAATGAAAAACCCCTTTAACAAGCACAATGTAAATGTAATTTCATTTTTTATGTTAATAAAACTGTACAGGGAACTGTACAACAACAACAACAACAACAATGTAGTCCACCCACCTCAATACATTTTCAACATCGTTTACCTATATAGTGAATTTATTGCATTAGATACTTCATTTGGCTTTTGCCGCACATCATTGCAGGCTTGCTGAATCCTTAAAACTAAATCATCTGTTGTTAATACTGGAGTAGCATAAACTTTGTCTTTTACATTTCCCCAAACGTAAAAGTCCAGTGGATTAAGATCCTGGGAGGCCAGACCACTGGTCCAATACCATTAACCACATCATGATTCACGTCATTCCTTCCTAGACGGCTAATCCACAACGTGGCAGATAATTAGTATTTAGCCATTCCCTTACATCGATATCATGCCAATTCGTTATTCCACGTCTACTGAATGAGGATTCATCCGTGCACAGAATTTTATGCAAAAAGTTAGAATTTTCTTCCGTCGAGTTTAAAAGCCATTGGCAAAACCTTGTTCGCTTTTCAGATCCCCAGGGTGTAAATCATGAACGGGCTGTAGATGATATGCATGGCTGTGGTCATCTCGTAATTTTCGTAATATTTGACTGAGAAATTTGTAGTTGCTGAGTTGCCCTGCGAGAGCTATGCCTCGGATTATCATCGAAAGTATGAAGAATACGATTCCGATGGTTATTGCGACGGTTTCTGTTATGTTCATTATTAACACGCAGACCAAAGTTACGAAACTTTTGATGTGTTCCAATAACGACGAGCATCTGGAATTCTCCTATTTGAATAACGTCACGATCTGCCACTTCCATGAATATCTGCGTATTCTTCATTACTAAAAAGCATTTTTACGGATAGCATTAATAATAACTGTAACAATAATAATTATTATTACATAGCAAATTACTAGAGAGCTAACTAAATGTAATACAGTTGCTAATTAATTTGACAGACAAAGTTATTTTGTCGTACTTGTTCAATTGTTTTTCGGAGATCACTTTGAAAATGTTGATTGGTACAGAAAAATCGAAAGAGAGTATTCTTCTTCCAAATTGAAAAATAGTGAGCTGTGAAAACAAATGTCCATCTTGTCAACATAATGACATTAGTTACTATTAATTCTTTGATTCGACAAATCGAGAAGTAGTAAGTGGTTATTAAGTTTTTAATTTAAGGCTAATAGGGTGACAGTAGTTAATTTGACTTTGGCAGATATGGCAGATATGCATTTATTAACCACTACTTCTCGATTTGCCGAATCAAAGAATTAATAGTAACTAATGTCATTATGTTGACAAGATGAACATTTGTTTTCACAGCTCACTATTTTTTCCTGACATTCATCGGCCGTTAAGATATTTGTAACCCATCAATAAATGTCGTTTTTCTCCAAAACGGAGCATTTAAACAAAAATTTACAAAAGAGATAAAATGATCAGAAGAAAATTCTGCGTTTGATATTTCAAGAAAAAGCTGCATAGGCGTACATAGAAATAATTGGAGGGGATAAAGGGTACTGCATCCCTCAGGTACCTCCATTCGCCCTTCGATTTTTTTAACCAAAATTACATGATAAGTATGCTGAAATAAGATAAAAGTACGTGCAAAATTTGAAGTGTGTATCTTACAAAACAATGGGATTATTAACAAAAATAGTTTTTTAAAATGTAACTTTAACACCCTATATATTGAAACAGGGACGCCCAAATAAAAAATTGCATAAGGGAAGTCGGATTATTTTTATCCAAAGAATATGTGGTTAATGGTATGGCCTTCTATTTTGGGACACCCTGTATAACAAACTCGTATTATTTTTTGAATCTCTATCGCTTCCTGAAGTTTCTGCATCGGAGACTAAAAGATATTTGACTTAAGGGGCAAGATAATATTTTATTTATTTTCTCAACAATATTTATTTAACTTAACAATTCTTTTGCCATATCGCATTAAAACTTATATTAGGTGTACTCTGGGCCTAAACACGCTAACTTTGAGCGAGTCCAGCTTGTTCACGGAAGCACTTTCCTATAGCTATAGCTGTGTCTTGAGGATCATCCTTCTCGACGGCACATTTGTTTACAGCTTCGTTCAACTTGGCCTCATCTGAAATGTTGCGACCGAGAGCTTTCTTCAAGTTTTCTTTATTTATTTTACCCTCCTCATTTAGAAAACCAACTTTTTTGGATATGCAAAAAGCGTAACTACCAACCACGGATTTATCCAGTAGTTCTCCTTTGATATATTTTTTTAGGGACTCCTCATCGATGTGACTTTTGGGGTCGGCTTGGCATTCGTTATGCAGCGCCTTGAATTTCTCCCTTTCTTCATCAGTAGCGCAGTGGATCTATATATTTTCATATTATTAATGATTTCTGATAACTAAAAAATAGCCTAGAGAAAGGACATAAAAACTTTATCAATTTTCAAATACAGGGTGTATCACAACACAAAAATTTTTTTTTAATTTTAAATTAACTTTTTGCCTATTCGCCTACTTTATAAAATTAATCGGTTGTCAGATACTTTTAATTTTATTTGTTGTTTCTTTACAAGAATAGCGGTCCAAAATAAACCTGATTAAAGGGCAATTACCAACTTGTACATACATAAGTAGGTATATTAAAATTGGTAATGATGGTACACCAAATGTGTAATGATGGTGGTTGATTAGGTACTGAAGAAATATTATTCGGGTAGTTTAGTAATTCGGTTCAAAAATATTCTAGGTGAATAAATGTTTTCTACTTTGATTGTTTTTAATTCGATTTTATAATACTTGAAAAGAACAATGTTTAAAACAACATAAAACAACCTGATTTGGCTTACCTATCTTCGTGGCAAAGCCGTACAACGATATTTTATATACTTTTTTCGTTGCAAAAACAATAATAAAACGGCAATGGCTTAAACCGATTGATATTCGAATTTAGGAGCAACTTAGAATTAATTTACAAATAAACATTCAATATATAACACATATTTAAAACCCGATTACAAAAAATCAAATAGGGAATAAATAAATAAATGAACATATTTAGGTATTTGTTTAAATGCTATATGCCTCGAAATTTTCTACACCCGATAAGTAAGCCATTCAGGTGGTATACCATATTTTATTTCCTGAAGTACCTATTTTCATATACATAAAATCAAAAACAATACCTAGAAATTACATTTTGTACTAAATATTGAAAATATCGAAACATCGGCCTAAGGTGACTGCGACTACCATGTAATTATTCATATATGAACAAGAAACTGTTAAGATGTATCACTTACCGAAACCACCAAGGTGGCAATAAAGACAAGTATAGCACAAGTTCTCATCATTAAATAGTTTCTGAATATTGGTCATGTAAGAGGTGTTTTTATATATGCATATATCAGATATGCTATTATCTAGGGTTATGCAAGGCCAAATATTATGCTTATGCTTTTCAAAGTTTGTTGTTATTTAAAACAAAACGCTGAATAATAATGTTGATTAACAGCAATATCAATCTCATAGCGAAGTTGTGGCAAAAAAATATTAAAATGTATTATTCTGCTTTACCTCTTAATTGCTCCTAAGGGCGCCATATTCTTTAAATAGTGTTTTCCACAAAGACAAATAATTTCAAACATTTAATAACTGAATAATCTAAAGCTTATCAAATAATAGAAATGTTATGTTATGCCATCTTGGTATTTTCAAAGACGCCGCAGTAAAACGAATAAACAGGTGCAAAAAACGATCAAACCCTCAAGGTTTTAGGTACTGAAATCTACGAAAATACTAACTTTTTTATATACAACTCCACATGTAATTCTTATAATATTTACTTGCTTAGTCCTACATATAAAATTGTTTACTTTTATTTATAAGTACGTGAAAATAATTCTTAAAATGTGGGGTTAGGATAACTGCAAACGCATGTTTTACAAACGCTTTTTTTAGTTATTATTTTATTTGAGTATAAATAGAAACAATGAATAAACAGATCAAGGATTTTATTTTTGTGCTTACTTTTGTTCTACACGTCTTACTTTTCAAGATTTCAGTACCTAAAAAACGCCAGAAATTTGATATTTCTCGGCCAGGGATATAGCCACCTTAAACAACATTTGGAAAATTTTGCCACTATTTGTAACTCATATGGTGTACCCCAGAAAACAGATTTCTCATTCTATTCGAACAACGAACCATTTCCGATTTATCATTTTTTAGTTAGTCAGTAACTTTTAATTAAATTGAGTAATACAAGGTGATTTACAGTAAACGTAAAGCTATGAGTTATAGAGTTTCAAAAGTAATAAAGTTATGAAATCTAAGAACTTTTCACCATTTTTCTGCAATATCCTCGGCATTAGATAGATTAGATACGTAGGACAATTTTCCTCGAGACAGTTTTGACATTTTGTCTTCCTTATTTATGTGACATTATTTATGGACATCCAAAGGATTCAAGAACGATCATTCCTTCTCAAGGATTTACACATTTTATATTACTTACATTTCTTGTCTTAGGGCTATGACACACATGCTCAGTCATTGTTTGGAGACATGTTAATTATTGATAACACAACCCCACAAAAAAGTACTGTAACAGAGACAGTGTGTATTTTTTTATGCTGAATCCAATCCCCAGCCCAAAATCCTATTTAACAAGTTATTTTTCAGTAAAACGCTAAAATATCAATTAAAATAGAGTGAAATAGTGAGGATAAAGTAAAGCTTTATAATGAAAAGCAACAATTTGTAAATACTTTCTGTGGTATTTTTTGTAACGAGAAATAAAGGATTGAAAAGGGTAAGAAGGGTAGAAATCGGTTGTCGATTATTACGTTGAAAACATGTGAATATTTGTTATCTATCTTCCGGGCGTAAATATATGTGTAACTAAAGAAAAACGTAAATACCTGTAACAAATAAAGCCTCTTGTCGGGACAGGTCAGGACTTGGCTATTGTGATGCTTGGATGAGGTGATCCTTTCTTAGTCAGTGGCTACTAAATATGTCTATAAATGATTTGAAAGCATACCTGAGCACCCTATTATCTAGTTAACAAATGAATCAATAATTGCTGAATATGTCAGTATACTTCGCTTCTATTTGTAAATATGACTGTGTCTATTTAACATCAAACATATACAGGGTGTGATATATCTACTGCACAATCAATAAGCAACTGTGATACTACTTATCACCAAACTCGTTTGTATGTTAAACATCTAAAAGACTATGCTAAACAAATCTAAGCATTTTCGTACTGTTCTTGACATCCTTCCCGGTGTCAACTCCAGGTATCCAATGGATTTTAGGGGCAAACTCACAAAACATTCCCATCTTGTGGCACCGATTGGCCTGAGGACACCCTCCTGACTAATCCACCAGCACCAGGTGTTAACGGATGCAAAGGGCAAACTCGCGATGCACCCCACCTGAGTACCGTGACAAAAACATCACAAGACTCATTCAAAAACATTATCCATAGATCTCTACACTGTCAGTACTGACGAGCAAAACAGTAAAGTGCCTCAAATGCATAGACAACTTATTCACATCAAATGTCATTAAACTTACTAGTAACTGGCTAATCGATTGTGCAGGTTTGGCCCTTAATTCATAATAGCAATTCATCAACATCTTCTATAACAAGTCTTATTGTTACTCAAATGACATTTTACTATACTGGGTACATCTCGATATATGACTTTATTAATATATGCAAAGGACACTTAATTATTTCTTCAAAAGAGTATGCTGCTCGTCAAATCAAATACCTAACTTCTCAATAAGATTGACTACGTAAATTTATAGAACAATACAAATTAACAATTACTTTACAATTACAATTTACTTTATATGAAGTAGCTATAATCTCTAATAAACAAGTATTCTCAGTGAAAAAAACCCACAATTTGTACTTATGAATAAGCCAACTAAATAGGTATGCTCAGTGAGAGAACTCACAAGTTATATGAATAGGTTATAATTTATTATAGATAGGTATGCTCAGTGAGAAAAACTCACCTAATATTCAATATTCAATTGTGGCACAATTCACAATGTTTTCACGTCACGGTCACTACATAAAATGATGTTTAGGTAAAAGAGGCTGTCTGATATTTCTAATTTAAACAAAGCCTATGGGCGTCAACTAGCCACTCGAGCTTTTTACAAATACCAGATGCTATGCCGGCCGGGGCAAATATGTGCCTACTTTCTACGAGGGTGTTAATTGCACGCCTAAGATCAAATAACGAATGTTAGTGCAAAACAATGAGAAAAATCTCCTCTGACCGAAATAAAAAAAATATTGTTAGATTTCCAAGATAATAGTAATGATCAGGAGGAGTTCAAGAGCTACCTATGATCATATAGATTTTTAGTTGTACTAGTCAGTGGAATATCAAAGGCTAATTTCGGGGCACCTTTTTGAATTTTTTTCCAGTAAGAGGTTCTGTAGTAGGTAAAAAATAATTAACAACAAAAATAATCAATAACACGAAAATGATGAGTGTATTTTAAATATATACATATATGACGTAAACAGCATTATCGTTCAGGGGTTAATAGAAGGTTATGATCCATAATAATACTTTTTCAAATATATTTGTGCCACTTTTATAAATAAATATTTCTCAATATTAATTAATAGGATGACCTTAATATCGAATTTAACAAAAAAATAATTAAATAACAGATGTATGTTTACAAACAGAAGATGCTATGTCATGTTCGTTTCCGAGATATTTACAATTTAATGTGAAAAAGTGTCGAAATCGACAAATTTTCGGATTTTTTTTCTCAAAAACTACTGAACAGATTTTAATTCTAAAAAAAGCATAATAATAGGTAGATTTTCTACTTTAGGATATATTTTTTTGGTATGGGTCAATCATTTTATTGAAGGTCTAAAGCGAGTAAAAAAGTCTTTTAAAAAAATTATGATAACATTTCTTTAAATTTCCTTTTTACAATATCTTGATTTTTTTAGTAGATATATGTTAACAGTACAAATGTTCAAAATATCATTTTGTTTGGTTTTGTAGCCGGAGTAAGGTTTTTGCAAGTAATTAGTAAAATTCAAGTATTCGATTCGATTTTTGGTTTTATAAATGGCTAAAATTGACTTGAAATTTATACCAAAACTAAACTAAATAAGCTTTTTAAATCGTAAAATTAACCTAAAAATAATAATAATTGANAAAAATAATTAAATAACAGATGTATGTTTACAAACAGAAGATGCTATGTCATGTTCGTTTCCGAGATATTTACAATTTAATGTGAAAAATTGTCGAAATCGACAAAATTTCGGATTTTTTTTCTCAAAAACTACTGAACAGATTTTAATTCTAAAAAAAGCATAATAATCGGTAGATTTTCTACTTTAAGATATATTTTTTTGGTATGGGTCAATCATTTTATTGAAGGTCTAAAGCGAGTAAAAATGTCTTTTAAAGAAAATTATGATAACACTTCTTTAAATTTCCTTTTTACAATATCTTGATTTTTTTTAATCAATATATGTTAACAGTACAAATGTTCAAAATATCATTTTTTTTGGTTTTGTAGCCGGAGTAAGGTTTTTGCAAGTAATTAGTAAAATTCAAGTATTCGATTCGATTTTTGGTTTTATAAATGGTTCAAATTGACTTGAAATTTATACCAAATCTAAACTAAATAAGCTTTTTAAATCGTAAAATTAACAACAATAATAATAATAATAATAATAATAATAATAATAATGG
>NW_019416385.1:158570-165529 GCF_000390285.2 Anoplophora glabripennis | reverse complement strand
CTACAAAAATTCCTTTATTCTCATAAACTATTTATTTTAAATGTAATTTATTATAAATCCAATTTGTTTCCTAAATTCCACATATGTACTACATTTTACCTCTGTACGCGCCACTGTTGTTTACTTGTTTTTTGGAAGCGCTCTCTAATTGACGGCAAAGCTCGCCAGGTTAGTATTTGACGTATAACCGACCAGTTCGTACACTCGATGCACCTGGGCGACTACAGCTACTACCAGAACACAGTGCGTATGCAGCGGTATTTCAGATTTTACATTGAATTTCATTTTAAATTTGAAATGATTTATCTTACGCCTCCTAAAAATGATGACACGATTTTCCTTTGATAAAAGGCCGACAATTTTTTGCTCTACTTTGCATCGTATACGATCCTACTATAATCCTCTTTGTGTATATGCCTCGTCATGAGAATTTTGTTTTCGTTTTAAGATCAATCAAGAAAATTAGAAATTTCTTTGTTGTTTTTTTTTCAAGATGATGACTGTGATGCATTCTCGTATATATCCTAAGGGTATTTTGTAATTCTTACGCAAAGTGAACTAATAAAGAAGATTTTTAGTATATAAAAAAGATAATACGCAATCCCCATCATTTTTTTTATTATTTTACATTAGACTTAAGACACAATAACTTAAAACTTACTAGAATGGCATCAATACTACGGATTTCACAGTGACTGTGTTTCCCAGTAGGTCCGCCACTGGTTGGAATAATAATTATATACAGATTCAGCAAATTTTCTATCTTTGCTTCCTTAAATCACTAGTCCAAGTTTCATTAATCTAGAAATTGTTTAACTTCAGAGGTAGTTGAGTAAATGATATATTCTTTCAAAAAAGCTACATAAAAGTTGCAATTTTGCTGGTTTCGAATTATTATTTCTAAATGAGTGATTTTCAAATAGAAAGTGCAGCAAATGCTGCCTGCGAGTTTTTATTGCCCGAGAAGTCGAAAGTGCGCTACGCGGACGAGCATATAGAAATGTCAAAGAATGGTGCCAGAACAAAAATACTGGTGTTTCTGAAATGTCACTGCTAGCATATTTCATGGAGAAGTCAAGAACTATAAAGTCACCGGCGAATTTGTGAAGTGAATATGATTAAGTCAACTATTTTCATAGAGGAGAACGTGGATATATTAGAATACCCCAATCTAAGAGCATTTTTGAAACGTAAGAATGACGGCTATACACCTAAAAAGTCAGACGTTTTTACAAGAGAACAATTCAACGATTTTCTCGTTCAGGCACCCGATATTTCGATGACATTATAGTTTCCAGATTCTAAAAATGATATGTCATGTACGTTTACAATTACTTCTCGTCTGGATTCTGTTTCTCACCTAGAAATTCTCAAGAATTATATCAATATTAGATTGGAAATTAAAACTGAAATTTCACGCTTTCTTATGCGCTATCAACCAGGTAGATGTTATAACCAACCAGTCGGCAAGAATACCCTTTCTATGATTCTAATAAGATTAGATTTGAAACTAGAATATCCTGAAAAATATACAGGTCATTCATTCCGAGGAACATCGGCAACATTACTGGCTAATATGATGTATTAGCAATCAAGAGACATGGTGGGTGGAAATCAGCCACAATTATTGCAGAAAGTTATGTTGCTGACAATTTAAGTAACAAAAATGAAATAGCCAACAGGATTTTTTACAATGACACTTTAACTCCAGATTCTAGTAGTACGTCGCATCATGCTGTTTTAATGGATCAGTCAGATAATATTGAGCCGCTGGTGACTGAAATGGAGCGGTCAAATCATTTTGAGAAAATTGTGACAATTAGTAAACGCGAGGGGAATAATTATCGAGATTTTATAAATGTTACTATAATGTTACTGTTACTATTAATATAATGTTCATCAAATATTTCTATTTATTTGTTCATAAAATACGCATTTATAACTCGAAATCGCTTTTTTCCCTAGGGAGGTAAGTTACCTCACTTACCTCCCGTTGTCCATAGCAACTTCCACTTCTACGGTAAAATTCACTTACCTCCTTAAAGATCTAGTTGCTGTCAATCTATTGTATCAAGAGTTGCACCATATATTTGATGCTAAAATTACGTTTTTTAACAAATAACAGTGTTAGTATAACATTGACGTTTCCATTTCACATTTGAAATATTTAGCATAAAAGAAAGTTATATCACGTTCATTCATACGTAGTTGATATTGACTTTATTTGTATTATACAAAAACAAACTAATTGCAGAAACTTTTGGTTGGTGGTATTTATATTCATCCAAACCAGCTTGTTGTTCACGAAAACACTTTCCTATTTCCTATAATCAAAGCTGTATCTTTAAGATCCTTATAGCTTCGTTCAACGTAGTTTCATACGAAATAGTGCAGGAAAGAGCTTCCCATAAGATAGATTTGTTTATTTTTGCTTCCATATTTTGTATACCAAATTTCCTGACCATACAAAGTACCTACGGGAACACCAACTATGGACTTCTCATTCGTGGTATTTTTTTAAGAATAGGACATCGCGAGTTTTGTGATCGGCTTGGAATTCGTTGCGGATTGTTATCTCTTTCTTTCTTCATCAGTAGCACCATGGATCTGCAGATTTTATAATTTTATTAATAATATCCCGATGCAACTAAAACATAAGTATGTTTTTAAAACAGTCATTGAAGTAATAAAAAACTTGGCAGGAGTTTTTAAATATTTTATATCCCAATATTTGCAGAGCTAATTTATATTATAAATTATTATTTATAACTTATGAACATGAAATTTAATTTAAGATTGTCTTGGTAATAATTTCATTTTAGGAATGTTTTTTGTATACCTACACGTAAAATAATAATTATCAAGAGGTTAAGCTAGATCAAATCTGTCTGGTTGTTTATTTTTTCAAAGACGCTTAATAATGTTACAGAATATTATTTGTTAATAATATATTTAAACCATGCACTACTTATTATGCCGAATGTAGGTAAAATTTACAATAAAGAACATTTATACAATTTACTTCGAAATATTTTTTAACCTGAAAGCAGAACAGTTGCATTATATTTCATTTCGAAGGCATTTTATATTTTTAAATTTTCTAATTGAAAACTAATATTTCCTCACAATCCTTTTATTGACAATTTAATAAACGACAACTAGTTCAAAGGTATATATTATACACCCCATTTTCAGATGAATTTTTAAGGTTAGAAACAATTGTAAAGTTATAAAAAAATCGGTGTAAATTGTATAATTAATTAAATTTAGTTAAATTGGTAAAAATAATTATTTATATTTAAAAAGCAATGAATTTAACATAAATTAATTAAGAAAGCAAATATTTATCATTAAGGAATATTTTCTGTTTAGTCCAGGAAATATAGAGTTGGACGCGACTTTTTGTTTCGGCAAGCTGAAACAGTCATAAAAATGGGGGGAAGATTGTTTACAGGGTGGTTAATTGTATAATTTTTACGTAAATTCACGTTTTTCGTCTCAAAAGTCCTACAAAACTAGTCCCCAAGCGTAAAAAATATTGATTAGATCAAAAGTTATAAACAGAAGAAATTTATTTATGACTTTTGAATTAAATATTTATAAACTGCGTTATTATTAGCAGAATAACTAATAACTCACCCGAAATCTGGAATCGGTAAGTTGAATAGTTTACAAGTTATGGTCTTTAAAACAAATTAACTAATTATTAGTCTGGACGCTCCCGAGGATCTTCCACAATCGCACAATACATTGAAATCTATCATTTTTTTTTAATTTCAAATTTGCAACCTGGATTTTTTTTTATTTTTTAGCCTTAGTTNTATAACTTTTTTCTGTTCATTTCCACGAGAAAACAGTAAAGTACTTTTTTTTCATCTTCAAAAGACCTACAAAACTAGCCCTCGAGCGTCAAAAAATATTGATTAGATCAAAAGTTATAAACAGAAGTAATTTATTTATGACTTTTGAATTAAACATTTATAAACTGCGTTATTATTACCAGAACGTTTTGGCATCGCATCCTTTCATTCCTGAACACTGTCTAATAACTCACCCGAAATCTGGAATCGGTAAGTTGAATACTTTACAAGTTATGGTCTTATAAACAAATTAACTAATTATTAGTCTGGACGCTCCCGAGGATCTTCCACAATTGCACTGATTTTTTTCATGTTAGATTTCATAATAATACATTGAAATCTATCATTTTTTTTAATTTCAAATTTGCAACCTGGAATTTTTTTTATTTTTTAGCCTTAGTTGCAAACGACGCACGATCTGCGTGATATAGTTATATATTATTACATATTCGAAAAGCTTATGAAAAGAGCTTTAAGTTAAAAAAAAATCAATTTTCGTTGAAAAACAACGGAGTTACAGACTGTCAAATATATTATTTTCAAGCGAATTTCCCCTATTTATCGGCAGGACTATGAATATTATCGTCATTTTCTTCGGACTCACTGTCATTCGCTTCCGCCACCATTCCGCTGCATTACGGCTCGCCGAAAATCAAGTGACCCACTGATTTTTAACAATATATCTTATGCACTTAACATACTTCCAAAAATAAAATATTTTTACCTGGGAAATTACTCGGATTGACGGTTATGACAGTATCTTTTTTTGCCGCTACCAACCTAATTTGTTTAACAATCGGCCGACAACTTTGACAGTCTGTAACTCCGTTGGTTTTCAACGAATTTGTTTTAACTTAAAACTCTTTTCATAAGCTTTCCGAATATATAATAATATATAACTATATCAAGCTCGTGCGTCGTATATTTCATTTTGCAACTAAGGCTAAAAAATAAAAAAAAAATTCCAAGTTGCAAATTTGAAATTAAGAAAAACATGATAGATTTCCACATATTATGAAATCTACCTTGAAAAAAATTAGTGCGATTGTCGAAGATCCTCGGGATCGTCCAGACTAATAATTAGTTAATTTGTTTATAAGGTCATAACTTGTAAACTATTCAGCTTAGGTATCGATTCCAGATTTCGTGTGAGTTATTAGACAGTGCACAGTTGGACAGAATCCCAAAAAGCTGGCCAAAATCTGAAAAACCAAGGTTTCATTTCGGGTTTTTGTTGTTGAGGAATGTGAAGTAGGGGTATCAAGGGTCCTAAAACAGCCGTTCTCTAGGCGCAGTTATATTTCTTGTCCCTGCAGGATCAGTTCGAATGCATAGAAAACTTAATATTAACATAGAAGGAAATGTAACATATGAATAATGAAACTGTCATGGCGCCACACGTTAGTTAGCTTCCAAAATAAAAGATCGCGCAGATAATGCTAACCCTGTCATTGTGGGTTGTTTGGTAATACAGTTTGGACTTTGCACGTATTTGAAGTTTGGCTTTGGCTTTCGTTATCTTTGGTTTCTTTGGTTATATTCGGAAAATTGTAAATTATAGTATTGCAAGAATTGTGTTTATAATTATTTATTGCTTAAGAGTCTATTTGTTATTATATTATACTGGGAATATGATGTGTAAATTTCAAGCTATATAGTTTTATTAAACACCAAACCCATATATTTACCAACATTATGTGGAACACTCATTATGTTACTTATATTAATCGATTAGAAACAGTCCACATAAAATGTGTAATTACTGTGCAAAACCGTACTTATCTTATCAACTTCGACGTCACCTGTTACATGAGTGTTGTATAACAATGAAAAAGTAATATTNATCGGCCGTCAGCGAATCTTGACGATTTTTTTTAACTTAAAGCTCTTTTCATAAGCTTTCCGAATATATAATAATATATAACTATATCAAGCTCGTGCGTCGTATATTTCATTTTGCAACTAAGGCTAAAAAATAAAAAAAATGCCAGGTTGCAAATTTGAAATTAAGAAAAAATTATAGATTTCAACGTATTATTATGAAATCTACCTACCTTGAAAAAAATCAGTGCGATTGTCGAAGATCCTCGGGATCGAGACCCATCCCGTGCAAGTGGAAGTTGCACCTTGTAGATGCGTCACCAGCTACTCCATGGGACCTGCGAGTCAAAGAATGCCAAAAGCTGCCCAAGTAGCCATCTGAGGCAGGTCCAGAGGACGGTGTAGCAAGCCAGAGGCGTACCTGGGGGATAACGTAGACATCCGGTGACCCCAAATGAGACCTCCTGCTTGTCATCATTCAGATGGAGGAAGGACAGAATCAGCAGAGAATGCGTAGAACAGCAGTTCCAGGGCCACGGAGGAAGAAGGAAGAAAAGAACAAGACGTCCCTAGCTTAGAATAGTTAATTGTAAGGAATTTCTACGTCTCAATTTATTTGTCAAAATTTTGGAAATTATTTGGAAAAATTGATCCGTTCTTAGGGGGGGGGGCAATGTAACAAAAGCCGGGACGCGCAGTCATTTATTTCGGATGGGCAAAAAATAAAATACTGTTGTCAACACAAATTATCGAAAGTTGAGGGCTTTCAAGTAGTAGGTCGACAAGACCGTCCTTCGGGAAAGGCTTCACGAAATTTATCAATATTTGTAACAAGTTCGTTTAGAGTCAGGGCCATATGGTAGTCATCTGGTGCGTCTGGAAGACGCCGCGTAGAACCCCATCTTTTTAACAACGCGCGAAACCGCGAGAAAGACCGTAGAGATTCCACCTTAGGATTAAATTATATTGTAAAATGGATAGTAATTCGAAAAGAGAGTATACCTAAGCAGCTGGGTTTTTTTGACGGACTTTTCCAAGCTATAAGAGTAGATTAAATGAGATCGACTAATCCGTCCCGTAATTGTTACGCGGAGTCATAGGGGAAGGTTAGGGTTACTAGTAAGTCATATAATTATTGTTATAAATGTAAATTCAGTCAATTAGATAAATATACAAGCGTCCCGATATTCAGGTCCCCGCCAATAAGATGAGAACCGAAACTTCTGGACCCAAGAAATGGGCGTGGTCAAAGCGAATTGTGGAATTCAGGAAGGATCT